>NC_077231.1:304656373-304711373 GCF_027887165.1 Monodelphis domestica | reverse complement strand
AGTGTAGTTAAAGGCAAATAAACAGTATCACGAGAAGATAAGAAGGCCGCCATATTGAGACAGCTGGCACAGGGCCATAGTAGGGAACTACATGGGGACGAGAAGGAAAGGACTGAAGATTTTACTTTGGGGAAGCCTGGTGGGGAAAGAGAATGTGGGCAGTGACCTACAGAGAGTGTTCCTTGTATTTCTGCCAGAGTTCAAGCTCTTCTCTGGGTGCCCAAGATAAGAATTATCCTTGATTCTCTGGGCAAGTGAGAGGCTGAAGAAGGGCTTCTCTACTCTCTAGGAGAAGGAAGGGATGCATGGAAAATGGAAGAAAGAGAAGACAGAGAGGGAGGGCAATCCTGGGCTGCCATTTAGGACACCTACTGAGAGCAGCTAATCTTTTCTCTATCCCAATTGAATCCCATCTGGAGTCCTGACATCAGTCCCAGAGAATACCATTTTGGAATGGCATTGATAAGTGAGAGAAGGGCCAGAAGGTGACCATAGGGTTGGGAAGTCTGGAGACAATGACATTATGGATCTAATGGAAGAAAATGGAGGTTTTAGCGTGAAGAAGGAGGGGATTGGATGGTGTATTAATTAGAATCTTGAACCCTTGGACTACATTTCCCACAATTTCCTTTTCTCTTTAGTGTATGTGTGTTGTTACATTGATTTGGTATTTAGTTTTGGTTCTGCCCTGCCCAAGCTCGCTTTGTCTCTGTAGAAGGCTGGGGGAGCTCTTTCCATTTCGCTAGCTTTTTACTTTCCCTTTGCTTCAAGTTAAATTTAATAAATATTATTAAATATAATACCTGGAATATTTAATATAAATTTTAAAATTCACAATGGCTCATGAGGCAGAAGAAATAGATATGTTGTGCTTCATTCCAGAAGAAAAGGGGATGGAAGGGGCTGAGAGGTAGCTTTAGGCCCCAGGTAGGGAGAGGCTTTTGTATAAGTAGAGCAGTTGAGAAGTATAATAAACTGCCTTGGGTATTAATAATAATAATATTAATGATGATAATAGCTTTCACATAGTGACTTTGAGGTTTACAAAGTACTTCACTTATGTTTTTTTCTCTTATTCTCTCACAACAGCCCTGGGGAGTAGTGGCCATTATTATCCTGTCTTCCTGATGAGGAACCTGAAGCACAGAGGGCTTACTTGATTTGCCCAGGGTCACAAATGATGTGTCCCTGGTCAATTAGAATTCCAGTCTTCTTGACTTCAGATCCTGTGCTTTATCCACCAAGCTAGGCTCCTAGGTCCTGCCTTTTTTCTAGTGGAATCTGATGTCTCCCTATGAAGAATAATGTAGAGGGAATTCCTGCACAGATAAAAGATAAGATTTCTTTCATTTCACTGACTCACAGATAAAATTCCTGCACAGATATGTTGCTAGATGATCTCAGAAGACTTGCAGTGTTTTTCCAAACTGGAGATTTATTTGGATTAACCACTTAAAAAAAAAGTATAAATATCTACTAAAAGGTTAGATCTTAAGGCACACTACAGTCATTCACACCTTAGCATGAATTACACTTAATAATTAGTTTATTTTTAGCCTTATATTTGAGCTTTTCTGTATATATTATCCTACTAAAATGATGACTCTTTGAAGCTCTTTCCTCTCTATCCCCAGTATCTATCACAGTGTCTTGAATAGAATAAATGATAAATGTTTGTCAAGCAGCACCACTTTAGAATTTATAGGCTGCTCAGGGTGCTGTGGGAAGAGTCAGAAAGAGATGAGTTCAAATCTTGCAACAGATACTTCCTTGCTGTGTCACTCAATCTCTCTTGTGACTTAGCTTCCTCCTTTGTTACATGGGGGAGTTGGATTCTCTAGTCTTTGTGGTTCCTTCTGGTTCTAAATCAGTGATTCTCTAGATGAGAGTAGGCTTGGGCAGAATGACAAAACTGAAACCAATTCAGGTGTGTGAGGCAGCCAGCCTTAGGTTGGCAAGTGTGAGTCCCGGAAAGTCTGGAGGACCAGCCTGGCTTCCTTGATGGTTTTTCCTAGAGTTGGTCATTGTTCCACACAGCTGAGATGTACCAGTTGGCTGGATCCTGTGGCCTCAGGGGCCCCCTCCGACTCTTGATCTGGGATCCTGGTGGTCTGTCTTTGAGGTTCTCCAGGGAAGGTGGACTGTCCCCTTGAGGCAGACGAGAAGGGAAGGAATAAGCCAAAAAAGATGACATTTGAATGGTCATGTAAGATGGCAGAGCTTAAGAAGGGTAAGGGACTGGTTTAAGGTCTTGCTGCCAGAGATCCTGACTTCAGATCTCAGCCCAGATTCTGCCTAGCTTTATAAGGCTAGCGTCTCTGGAGAGGCTGAGGGCTCCTCGGGTCCTGGCACGTCCCCCCAAGGCCTCTCTTGCTTCAGGCTGCCTCAGCATTTGGAAAGGACCCTGATGGCTACATTAGATGATTTCTTTTTCATTTTGATTGCCTGGCAGCAGATCCCGGAGGCATCTCCCGTCCCTCCATCTGTCTCCCCAGACACAGCACTGCAATCTCTCTGTGAAGGGGGTGCAGCTTTTCTTTCCAGATGGGGGTTCTTATCCAGGGTCCACAGCCCCAGGGACAGATGACCAGGGGTCTGTAAACCTGGCTGGGGAAAAGAAATACATCAGCTGAAATAGAAGAATAAGTTCCCTTATGGATGTGTGTGTGTGTGTGTGTGTGTATAATGTAATTAATCCCATGTAGTTTATTTGGGGCATTTAAACCATTATCTGAGGAGGACTATGCAGACTTCAGCAGCCTGCCCAAGGGGTCCATTCACTACCAAAGGCTGAGAATTCTGGATCCTCCATACATAATGATAATAATGGTAATGATGACTGGAGGCTTTAGGGGGTGCCACAATTTGTCAAAAAGACATTGCTGCATTTTAGTCTCACAAGTCAGCACTACAGGTATGAATCTTTCCATTTTAAAGATTAGGAAACTGAGGCCCAAGCGGCAAGGGACCTGCTGTAGGGGCATCCAGCTAATCGGTGTCTCTGGTTGGATTTGAGATGTATCCTCTGTGACTGAGCTGGAGTGGTTCACATGCCCCGCCACGGTATTCCCTGAGCCCTTGGGCCCGCCAGAGGACCGTGATGGATGGGCTGCGGGTGGGGGTGCACAAATTGTACCCCTCACTCTGGTGGCTTTGTTGGGGACTAGATGGAAGTAGGGAGCCCCAACCTGGGTTTGGCCAGCCCTTTGTGAGCTAGATGCGATCTATGGGGGTGAGTGGCTGTCATTCCAGCAGTCCAGCCCTGCTTTGTGGGTCTCCTGGAGAAGAAGAGAGAGTGTTTCCTGATGGTCTTGGTGGGAGGCTGGGCAGGCATGTGTTTGGCAGTGTGATGGATGGAGGCCCCAGCCCCCTGGCTCCTGGATCTCCAGCCCCCCTCCCAGTCCCCAGAATCCCTGGCCCCTAAGCCCTCCAGCCCCCTGGCCCCTGGCTCCCCTGGCCCCTGGCTCCCTGACCCCTCAGCCCCCAGCCCTTCTCCCCTCCCTGCCTCACTTTCCAATCATGACTTTGCACAGACCCAGGAACTGCTGTCGTGCATGTTCCAGGCCTCGTTTCTGCTGAAGAGGCGGATTCTGCCTTTCCTTGGAGGTTCCCTGGCCCGTCCCCCTTTTCTGAGTGCCAGACCGATGTCTTGGAGCAGGGACGAGGGAGAGATGAGGCTGAGCCCGGACCGCCCTTCCCTCCCGGCTGCTGCCCAGCCCTGCTGGCTTGTGCTCCCTCCTCATGGGCTGCGGCGCCTCATCCCTGCTGAGGACCGACAGCTTCTCCTCGGGGCTCTCGTCCCCGGCCGCTCGGCGGCAGCCCCGAGCCGGCCTTTGCCTCCTGCCTTCTCCCTGGTCGTGCCAGGTAAACGGCGGGCGGGGAGGGAGCCTTGGGCTGGGGAGGTCCGGTTCTGCCCGGGCACAGCCCTGGGTCCTGCTTCTGATGATAGTCGGAGGGAGAGTCCCAGGAGGCTGACTATCTCTCGTGGAGTTTTAGGACTTCTTTCCATTGAAATGGCCTTGGAAGTAAGCTCAAGTCGTAACACTGTCAGTGTTTGCAATCATCTTCAATAAGTGGACTAACAGCTTACAGGAGGGAGCCAGATAGGGGATGCAGAGATGTAGTCCAAGACCAAGTCCCTTGTTTTAGATGGGGAAACTGAGGCACATGACAAAGGTACTTGCTTTGAGCGTGCCCAGCCCATAAGCGTCAGAGGCAGGATTCGAACCTAGGGCTTCTCTATTCTGAGTTGACCCAAGAGCCTTTCTGGTTGTCAGAACGTGGGGTCGGCAGTGACCCCCTTTCTGTGTCCCTTTGCCTCTGTCCCGAGGCTGGAGGAAACATGACTGGCCCCTGTGCGTCCGGGGGACAAGATCATCGATAGGGAGGATTCAGAATCAGGGCGAGTTATTCCAGCCTCCTTAGCCCGTGGGAGAGGTGTCCCGGCAGCCGCAGGGTCCCCCTTGGAGCTTGGAGGACACCAGGAAAGTTTTGGCTTTGTTAGCCAGGAGAGCGTGGCAAGAATGCTGGCGCGGCTCCCCTGAGAATGGTCGTTTCCATGAGTTAGGGCCGCCAGGGGGCGTCGTGAGCATGGCTTCCCCCCAGGGCATCCCCAAAACCCCAGGCCTGGAATCCCATGAAAGCTTCTCCCCAAAACCCTGGAAAAATGATGAAAGGTAAACCCTGGTGTGGGGGCCATGTGGTGGTGCAGTGGATAGTGTCCAGCCTGGCATCAGGAGGATCTGAGTGCAAATTTGACCTCGGACACTTAATCGTGTGATCCTGGGCAAGTCACTTAATCCTGCCTGCCTCCGTTTCTTCATCAGTAAAATGAGCTGGAGAAGGAAATGCAAACCATTCTAGCATTTCTGCCAGGAAAACCCTAAATGGGGTCAGGAAGAATAGGACACAATTGGAAATGATTGGACAGCATTTGTCAGTCAACAAACATTTATTAGGTGATGTGCATTTGTAACTAGGTATCCGGTACAAAAGACAGTTACCTAGCTGGGGCACCACAGTGCACAGAGCACACAACGTGCAATTCAGAGGACCTGTGTTCAAATCCAGCCTCAGATACTAGCTGTGTAACCCGGGGTAGTTCGTAGTTTCTGTTTGCCTCAGTTTCCACAGTAAAATGGGCATCATAATAGCTCTCGCTTTCCAAAGTTGTTGAGGATCAAATGAGAGAAGATGTTAAGCACTTTCTAAGATGTAAAATTGCTGTATCAGTATGGCTTTGCAGGCGGCTAGATGGCTCAATGGATTGAGAGCCAGACCTGGAAATGGGGCATCATGGGTTCCAATATGGCCTCAGACACTTCCTAGCTGGGCAAGTCACTTAACTCCCATGGCTTAGACCTTACCATTCTTCTGCCTTGGAGCCAACACATACTATTGATTCTAAGAGGGGAGGTGGGGGTTTTAGAAAATAGGTAGACAGACAGACAGATGATGGATGGATGGATGGATGGATGGATGGATAGATAGGTAGACAGAGATAGGCAGATGATAGATGGCTGAATGGATGGACAAGTAGGTAGACAAAGACAGATGGATGAATGGATGGATAGGTAGGGAAGACATGATGGATGGATGAATGGATAGCTAAAGAAGACAGATGATGGATGGATGGATGGGTAGGTAGGTAGGTAGATAGGTAAGAGACATTCAGACAGAGAAGGCAGATGATGGATGGAGAGACAGACAGAGACAGGCATAGGGTAGATAGGTAGATAGATTGATAGGTAGATAAATAGATATCTATCTAGGTAAGATAGAGAAGACATGATGGATGGATGGGTAGATAAAGAAGACACATGATGGATGGATGGATGGGTGGGTGGGTAGGTAGGTAGGTAGGTAAGAGACATTCAGACAGAGAAGGCAGATGATGGATGGATGGATGGATGAATGGATGGATGGATGGATAGAGAAGACAGATGATGGATGGATGGATGGATGGGTGGGTGGATAGAGAAGACAGATGATGGATGGATGGATGGGTGGATGGATGGGTGGGTAGGTAGGTAGGTAAGAGACATTCAGACAGAGAAGGCAGATGATGGATGGATGGATGGGTAGAGAAGACAGATGATGGATGGATGGATGGGTGGGTGGGTGGGTAGGTAGGTAGGTAGGTAAGAGACATTCAGACAGAGAAGGCAGATGATGGATGGATGGATGGATGAATGGATGGATGGATGGATAGAGAAGACATGATGGATGGATGGATGGATGGATGGGTGGGTAGGTAGGTAAGAGACATTCAGACAGAGAAGGCAGATGATAGATGGATAGACAGACAGACAGACAGAGACAGGCATAAGGTAGATAGATTGATAGGTAGATAAATATAGATGTCTATTTAAGTAAGTAGGTAGGTAGAGAGATAGACATTGCCTTGGGGGCAGCCCTTGCTTGAAGGAGATTCTGTCCTCGGGAAAAGACAAGTGTCTTGTGTCCTGTGAGTGTGGGAGAAGTCGAGGGGAGGAGCTATTAACAGGTGATTTGGTTTCTTTACCCAGAAGTCAGTAGAATCCTTGCTTTCCCGTACACTGAGGATTGAGCCCCAGTTTAGTGTCACAGCTAATGGGGAGCGCGATAGTAAAACGCCCAGTTTTGTAGCTATGCTGGCGATGTAGGCGTTTGTCAGAGGCTCTGCAGGGTCGTGTTTTGACTGATAATACGAGTAATTCGAGCATCGCCTCTTCTGAGTCTCTCAGCCCCCTGGGAAGCAAGTACTTCCAGGACTGGGGCTCCTGCTTTCCGGGTGAGGAAACTGAGGCTCAGCTCCATGACTCGGGTCCCCCTCCTCCCTCCAGAGCAGTGGCTGAGCACGTAGCAGCGCGGGATGTCCTGGTCGCCGTTCGTCTCAGCAGGAGTCTTCCAGAGCTGAACAATGGATCCCATTGGTGCCCAGACGAGGGATGGTGGGGAGAGACCGCTGGATTTGGCGGGAAGGACATCATTGGGGGTTTCAGAGGGTGACTCGGCCACTGGCACGGGTTGATTTTTTCCCCCAAGTCATTTCTTAAAGTGCCCTCACAGCAACGGTAGAAGGAAGATGGGCAAAGCAGTGAGGATCCCCCAAGGGTGCCCAGAGGAGAGCCCGGCGGGGGGAGGGGGGACCTATTCCGGAGCATCTGAAGGAGGGGATGATTCCAAGACTGGGCAAACTCTCGGACCTCGTTAGTGAGCCCAGAGGGCGATGGAGGATCCGTCATGAGTCTGACCCAAAAGCCTACGGCCCGCGTCCCAGGTGTCTCCTGGGCACAGGCGTGCTCAGTTGGTGGGGAGGAGGAAGGCCTTCCCTGGTGATTTTTGACAGTAGATGATGGAAAGAGGAGGCGTGTTATATGTGCCGCCTCCTGCTGTGCTTCATGCTTGTTGCTCAGGATGGAGGGGTCCAGGGGGGAGGCCGCCTCAAAATTCCCTTTCCCATAAGGGGTGACCTTCTCTACGTGAAGTGCTCTACGGTTTCTTGACAGGTTCACTAGCAGAGTTAGCTTTAAGTACCCTCTGCTGGGGGCAGCTAGAAGGTCTGGAGACGGGAGGTCCTGGGTTCAACAGGCAAGAGGGGGACCCCCTTGGGGATGCCTTCTGGGGAGTGTGTGAACAAGAGCTCCCCGAATGGGCCCCGGATCCATCGCCCCAAGGCCTATCCTGCTGGACAAGATCACGGATTCTTCTGAGAAAGATTGAATAAAAGTAACAGCTGCAAAAACAATCCATTGAATAAACAGAAGGCACAGAAAAATCTCGGGGGGCTGCTGAGACAGTTCCGGCCCTGATGGCAGCGGCCCCCTCTCCTGGGTTCCTCGCCTGTGTCTGGTGTTTGCTGCCGGCCTCCGTGGCTCCATGAGGATCCGGGAGTTGGAAACTTGTTCTTCCAGCCACGAGCCGCCTCCCGCATGGTGTCGGGGTTCCCCAGGTGGGCCCCGTTCTGGGAGAAGGCAGGCTCTGCCCTCTCTGGGGCCCCCTCTGGCTCCTGCACCCACTGCCCGGGTCCAGGGACGGCCCCTCTCTCCCATCCCCGCTGGCTCCTGTGGGCCCAGGAGGTCATTGCTGGGATATTTCATGCGTCCCGCGTCCATCCCGGACCCCCATTCTGAAACAGCGGGAAGAGGGAACCCCGAATTCCTGCGGCGGAGCCCCCGGGAAGAGCCTCTCCCGCTGCGGGGCAGCTTCCCTCGGGAGGGGCGGCCCATCTGGACGGATCTAGTTTTGTGAACTGGGAAACGCGGGGGCCGCCCCGTGTGGGAAGGAGAGCAGGACGCCGCGGCCAGCCTCAGGGCCTCTCCTGCCCTCGTTTTCTGGGGGCATCGTCCGGGCTGGCTCTTCTCGCCAGGGGAGAACGGAAGGGGCCGAGAGGACGCCCCCCGGAAGACCTCCGGCAGGCGGCACGCGCGAGGAGAGGCTTCGGGACGGGACAGATCTTTGTTCATTAGGAAGAAATTAAGTAAGTCCTTAAAAAGGAATCGTCTGGGGCTGACGGGCACCTCGGGGGAGCCTCCTCTGTGGAAGCCCTCTTGTGCCACGTAGCTCTGTCCGTCTTCGTACCGATGCCAAGCCCGGCCGGGGCTAGGCAGCGGGAGTTAAGGGACTTGTCCAGGGTCACCCAGCTAGGAAGTCTGAGGCCACGTTTGAACCCAGGACCTCCTGGCTCCCGGTCCGGCTCCATCCACTGAGCTGCTGAAGGTCGTTCCAACAGACTTATGCCGGGGTGGGTGTGCTGGCGTTCCTGGACCCAGAGACCCATTTGGCCCAGGAGGGACGGATGTTTCCCAGAGCATGGAGCGGAAGGGGGCTCGGGAGGCTGGGGACGCCTGGGTCCAGTCTGCGGCCACCATCTTTAATGCTTTTCTTTTTGTCATACAGAGTTGGATGGTGGTGGTGGGGATATAATGGAGAAATAAGGTGTCAAGAACCCATTAGGGAAGCATTTAAAGAGTTAGCCGTGACCTACACGCGGGGCTCCCCAAAGCGTACTCTGTGCAAAAGGGAGCTGAGCGGGAGCCGCCGGAAAGCAGCCCCCGGCGGGATGGTCCTGGCAGAGCCCGAATCCTCCTCTCAGAGACGATCCTTTTCCAGGATCCCCTTTACAGCCGGTCTAGCCCGGCTCCTCCTGGCTCCGGAGCTCCGAGATTTCTCAATTGGTGGGGAAATTGTTTATTTAGCCCTCAGAAACGGGGGGGCTCTTAGGATCGGTCTGCTTGCTTGCTGGGAACAGAGTGAAAGAAAGCCCTTCGAGGCTGTTTTCTTCTGTGCTGGGTCATCAGTCATCAGTGGTTTTAGATGAAGCTTGTTGGATGAGGTCCCTGGGTGCTCTGCTCGCCAAAGGGTGGCTGCATCTCCAGCCCAGAAATTCTAACTCAAATAATGACCCTCCTCCTCCTCCTCCCCTCCCCTCCCCCTTCCTCTCTCCTCCCCTCCCTCTTCCTCTCCCTCTCCTTCCCCCCCTCCCCTCCCCTCCCCTAGTGCTTGGGAATTGCTTTCTGCAGGGTGATAAGTAGGCCTAGGGGTGCTGAGAATTTAGGCTGTGTGTGGGGGGGCTGATGGGTTCCTCAAGTCATTACAGGGAGACAGTTGAGCTTCGCTCTACTGAGGGGCTCATAAATGTCGGGAGGGGACCCCCTCCCCAGGCCAGCATCTTGTGGGTGGTCAGCCTGGGTGGCCCAAGATCCCTCCTGAAATCAAGGAATGAAGTTCGACTGGAGGTAGAGCGGTTGGATCATGGGGTGAGGGGAGGCGTCAGAATTTAAAAACTGGTCTGTTTCCCCACAATAGAGGAAGGAAGCTGGCGGCAGGACGAGCTCTTGCTGGAGAAACGCTGCCTGGTTTTGTCTTGGGTGGATCTGGCTTCCAAGGAGCAAAAGCTATTTCCTGTGCCCTAAGAGAACGGGAGGGAATTCAGGGAAGGGAAATGTCTTAGTTTAGGGTGTGAAAAAATGTTCATATACCCTAAACACGAGGCTCATTATAGAATTACACACAAATGTGCACTACAAGCAGAATACAGACCAGTGTAGATCATTATACATACACATATCATAAAGATGACGCATTATATATATTTATATACACGTGAATTAGGAGCACAATCTACTATAGCATCATTCTATACATGTATGTATCGTATGTAAACATGCTTATATATTATAGACGTAAAATAAAGCATGCACCTAAATAACTGCTTGTCATTTTTGGAGATGTTGCTGATAGAAGTGAACCTGGAAAGAAGTCCAGGCTTGAAGAAAAATCTTATTTCCTTTCTGGTTTGTACTTGGCGATGAGATGCTGAGATGATGGCAGATCAAGGACCAAGGCCAGGGCCGATCGATTCTTAGAATTATTGGACCAAGGACAGTTCCCTGGTGCATTAGTCCATCTTTACTGAAATGTGAAGTCCTAGTAAACTGGAAATTGTGAGTGGTTAAGTGCTGAATGCTTTATTTTAAAAAAGGTTTCCTTCGAGAATCTTTCCTCCTTCTTTTGGACTTTCAGTTGTATTATTTTATAACGAAGTGGGGAAAATCTTAGAAGCCTTAAGGACAGTGCTGTGGAATGACTGGAATCTGGGCTCCTTTACTTAGGATCGTTGGCTCATTGAGCTGGAAGGGAACTCCAAGACCACCTAGTCCAACCCTCTTATTTTGCAGAGGTCCAATGGGGTCAAGGGACTTGCTGAAGTCACATAGTGAGCTGAGATTGGAACCCGGGCCTTCTTCTTTGAATTTCCATTACTCTCATGGCTTGTATGAGCCAAGATGTCCCAGTGTTCTTAGTGGTCTTAGAAGGGTAGATTTAAATAAATCATCTAATTTGACCGAGTAGTTTTTCTGCTACCTTTTGTTTATTACTTTTGAAGTGTGTCCTTCAAGATATTTCTGGGGAGGTTTTGAGAAAGTGGAGCAAAAATATTATCCAAATTTAATGTCATTTTGGTTCTATTATAATCAGTTTATTGAATTAAAAAAAAATAAGTAAGTTTCCATCGTTTAGTTGCCACCAGAAACCTTTTCTAGAGTAGTAGTCATCATTCATAGAAGTTAAATATCAACAAGGATGTATTAAGCAGCCATTCTATACTGAGCCCTCTTTCAATAATAATTTTTGTTAATTATTTTTGTTTTTACATTTTTTTGCAGTCATTTTGAGTCCTCCATCCATTCATCTGTCCATTCCTCCATTTATCCAAGGATCCCTCCCTTATAACAGTAAAAAATGTTAGGAAAACCAGCTGATACACTGATCCATCTTGGTTTCCTCAGTCTCATCAACTCATTCCCTCCCACCTTTCACCTTCTGTTACAATGAGAGCTCTTCTGAGGGCAGGGACTGCCTTTCTTTCAACCTGTATTTGTATTCCCAGCACTTAGTACCAGAGTTGACACACAGTAAGTGCAGAAACAATGCTTGTTGTTGGACATTTCAGTTGACACCAACTTTATTTTCAGGTCTTTGCTACCACAAACTAAACACAAGGAAATCCTGGATAGAGGTGGATCTTTTCTTTCTCCTTTTGACTTTTTGGGACAGGTGCCCAGTAGAGAGAACTCTTATGTTAACAGATAGGACTCTCTTCGCACTGAGCTTTTCCCTCCCTCCCTCCCTCCCTCCCTCCCTCCCTCCTTCCCTTCCTTCCTTCCTCCCTTCCTTCTTTCCTTCCTTCTTTCCTTCCTTCCTTCCTTCCTTCCTTCCTTCCTTCCTTCCTTCCTTCCTTCCTTCCTTCCTTCCTTCCTTCCTTCCTTCCTTCCTTCCTTCCTTCCTTCCTTCCTTCCTTCCTTCCTTCCTTCCTTCCTTCCTTCCTTCCTTCCTTCCTTCCTTCCTTCCTTCCTTCCTTCCTTCCTTCCTTCCTTCCTTCCTTCCTTCCTTCCTTCCTTCCTTCCTTCCTCTTCCCTCCTTCTTTCCTCTTCCCTCCTTCCATTCCTTTCCTCTCTCTTTCCATCTTACAATCAATACTGTGTAATGCTTTCAAGGCACAAGAGCACTAAAGGCTAGGCAATGGGGGTTAAATGACTTACCCAGGATCACACAGCAAGGAAGGGTCTGAGACCACATTTGAACTCAGGATTTTTGTTCTCTGGACCAGACTCTCAATTCCCTGTACCACCCAGATGCTCCTGTGACCCCCACTTTTAAGCAGTTTTCTCCTTCCTCCCTCTTATTCTTCTTCTGAACCCAGTAAGTCTTGGGGAATATTTCTTTTGCCCTTGTTAATGGGACCAGTCAGTCAATGATTGGCTCCATTTTTAACTTGATATTTTATATCCAAAGATTGATTGAAAGCAATTGCCTTAAATGAACTGTAAACGGGTGCTCTCCTCCTCCTTATCTTGGTCATTGTTTGTAAGATAGAGAACCTAATGCATTCCCTGGACCCCAGCAGAAAACTCACCACAGCCGGTGTGCTCCTGAAAACTCGTTAGCCAACGTTTCTCATTTAATATGCATGAGGAGAGCTTCATCTTTGAAGGAACCTTGCGGTGAGATTTTCTGTAAAACAGGTCCATTTGTAATTCAGCTAGGAAGATGCACCGCTTTTCCTTCTGGCTCGTGGCGCCAGTGCCCTGGTTCTCTGCCCTTAGACTGACTCCCCCTCCATCGCCTCTCTGCTGTCCTTCTCCTTGTCTGGGATAGCCTCTAGTCACCGAGATGAGGGAAACAACAGCACATTTTGGGCTCGGGATCCTGATCCCCATCTGGCCTGGGAGTCACCCAGAAACAAGCAGGATGGGGAAATGTTACCCCTCTGGGGTTCCCTGTTCATTCCTTCTAGCACCAGGGGATTCTGTTGAGTTTCTAGCCTCAGGTGTTCAAGCCTTTGCAGAGGCAGCAAGAAAGGACTCTTATTTCCCTCCATTTTAATTTTAATTTTGAACCTAGCGAACATGAAATAGAATAGGGATTTGTAAATACCAAAGAGGAGATTGTGCATGAAGCCCGAAGTCTCTCTGTGATGTGTCTGTTGCTTGCTTTCCTTTTTCATTTTAAGACGCTCAGCCTTCTTTCTGACCTTTTCCTCTGCACCGAGAGGTCCCTGGCCCTCATTGTAGATGTTCTTCCCTTCCACATCATGGATGCCATCCAATGGCAGTTTATTGTGAATGAGCGGAAGCAGAACAAGAGACTGGGGGTTGGAGTTAAATGAGTGCTGGATTTGGCCTCAGAGACCTGGATTCAAATCCTACCTGGTCCACCTAACTTGGGCAAGTTAGTCTATTTCTTGGCTGCCATTTATTTGTAAAATGGGCAGTGGTGGCATGACTTGATGGCCTCAGAATTCCTTCCACCTTTGAATCTACAATCCTCTGATCTTGTAGAAGTAGCTGTTCAATTCTTTTCAGTGTCCTACTCTTTGGGATTCCATTTGAGATTTTTCAGGCAGAGATACCAAAATGTTGACCATTTCTTTCTCCAGCCCATTTTACAGATGAGGAAACTGAGGCAAAGAGGATGAAGTGATTCACCCAGGGCCAGACATCTGAGGCCGGATTTGAACTCAGGAAGATGAGTCTTCCCTGATCCCAGGCTCAGTGCTCTGTCCCCTGCTCCACTAGCTGTGTACATTCTTTTCCAATACCAAAGCAGATTTTAAAAGAAAATCTAGGAAGTGTAAAGGGAGAAGGTATCTTACACGGCGCTTTGGTGGCCGTTTTAGCAGCATCTTTGCTTTCCTGGGCTTTTATGTCGCTCCCACCTGGTAGCCTGCCATCATCCTGAGAAGAAGATGAGGTGTCGGCTGAGTGTGGCTCGAGCTTCTCCTTTCATGATGGTTTCTTTGTGGTGGCACCCACGTGATTGCCACCCCTGATGGGTTTTCCGTTAAATGTTCCCATTCCCTGCAGGTCGGTTCAGCCCACGTCCCTCAAGGAGCCATTTACCAGTGGACGGCGCGCTTGTCCCCGGCCCGAGAGAGCTGCCCCTGGTGAATTTCGCCCTGGGTACCGGAGCTTGGCTTTTTGTCTCTCGCGGGTGCCGAGGGCGGCACGGACTGGGCAGGTTGGGAATCGGCCTTCCTCTCCGTCTGTCCAGAGATGAGGATCCCTCTGCTCTACTCCGTGTCTTGTAGGGACTCCCTCTAGGCACGCCGTCGCCTCCGTGAGGCTGTGAGTTCTTTAGGCATCCTCCCTACTCAGCACAGTGCCTAGACCAGAGGAAGCTTTTAGGAAAGGCTCGATGCCTGCTCAGCTCTGTGGCTCTGCTGGTAACATCAACGCAACCGTTACTAAATGTGTTTCCAGCAGATTTAAATTTAAAAAACCTTGTGTTATCAGTGGAAGTTTTACTAAACGTGTTTCTAGCAAATTTAACTTTATTAAAGAAGCACTTTGGTTTATTTTAAAGAACCACGGTCCGGGGGCAGCTGGGTGGTTCAGTGGATGGAGATCCAGGCCTAGAGATGGGAGGTCCTGGGTTCAAATCTGGCCTCAGATACTTCCTAGCTGTGTGACCCTGGGCAAGTCACTTGACCCCTATTGTATTGACTCCAAGACACAGTATTGACTCAAGATGGAAGGTAAGGGTTTAAAAAAAAAAAAAGAACCACGGTCCTCTTGGGTCATGGTGGTGTGTGGTATTTGGACCTGAATCCAGCCTAGCACTGTTTGATGGGGGGCATCCTGGGTACCTGGTGCTGGGGATAGAAGGGTAGTTCCTGCCTTCCAAGAGGTTACAGTGCCCTGGTGGGAATCCATTGTGCCAGCGGGTAGGACTATAGATGACAATTTGGGGGAGCGAGAGGGGAGGCAGAAAGGCTTCTGGTGGGCGAGCAGCTCCTGGAAAGAAGGTGTATCCATGCTGATAATGAAGACCCACACATTTCTTAGGTCACAGCTTTAGAACAATCAGCTCCTGAGATAAATGCTATTATTATTCCCATTTTACCGATGAGGAAACTGAGGCAGACAGCAGTCTAGTCAGTCATCCTATCTCTTTGGCCAATGCTCTATCCACTGGGCTCCCTTGAGAAATTAAGTCTTTTCCCCAAGGTGGGTGGGAGTTACAGAGCAGCCCCTGTGTGTGTATGCGGTTATTGATTAGTATTTTATGGAGATTATTGACCTATTTGATGCTGGTTCTGTCCCACAACAGCGCCTTCCATCCTTCTCCCCAGACTCCCAACTCTGCTGAGAGGCAGAAGGAAAGTTCATCAGTTGTCCTTTGAAGTCAGGATGGGTCGCTGCATTGGTTGTTGCTTTCCTGTGCATTTTGGTCCTGGTTCTGCCCATTTTTCTCTGCATCGGCTCATCAGTCTCCCCAAGTTTCTCTGAATTCTTTAAATTAATTTCTTTTTTTTTGTTAAACCCTTACCTTCCGTCTTGGAGTCAATACTGTGTATTGGCTCCAAGGCAGAAGAGTGGTAAGGGCTAGGCCATGGGGGTCAAGTGACTTGCCCAGGGTCACACAGCTGGGAAGTGGCTGAGGCCAGATTTGAACCCAGGACCTCCCGTCTCTAGGCCTGGTTCTCCATCCACTGAGCCACCCAGCTGCCCCCTTTAAATTAATTTCTTAACCACGCAGCGATGCTGTGTCGTGCTCCCGTGACATCCTGCTCTGGGCCACCTCCTGTCAGACTGCAAAACAGCTTATTTAGTCTGCTGTTGTTCAGTCAGGCCCAACTCCATCAGGGGTTTTCTTGGCAGCGATACTAGTGTGCTTTGCCATTCCTTTCTGCAGCTCATTTTACGGATGAGGAAACTGAGGCAAGCCGGCAGGGCTGAGTCACTTGCTCGGGGCCCAAAGCTAGTCAGTGTCCAAAGCAGGATTTCCTGACTCCAGTCTGGGCACTCTGTCAAAGCCAGAGCGAGCTTCTTCGGGAAGCATCAGGGCAAGGCGGGCAGCCCATGGCCAGCCTGTTGTGGCGAGGACTGCCAGGGCCGGCTTGGACTCCCTCCCCACCGAGGTCCCCTTCGTCAGGGACTCTGCCCAGCCTCTCCCTCCCGTGTAGTGGCGGGTTTGGAGTTCAGCACCGGGTCCCGGTGGACAGCTCTTTCTCAAGCCTGCCGAGGGGGCCTCCTGGTCTTCCCTGCCGCAGCTGCTCCAGTCCTGCTAACCCCAGTCCCCGTGTTTGCTGGAGCCCAGAAGTCTGGGGGCCCGTCTGGGGGGTCCTTGTTGCGTGGATGCTCCGGGAGGGCAGGGACGCCTCGAGCTCTTCTGCTTTTTGCCCTTCGGTGCCCGGCAGTCCAGTTCAATGAAAAAAGCCTTTGTTAGCACCCGCTGTGTGCTGGGGATATAAATGAGAGGAGAGAACCCCGGACTGCGAGGAGCTCCCATAGGAGAAGACGGCCCCCCAAAGGAAGCCGGGCACGTTGGGGAGGGCACCCCGGGGGGCGCCTGGCACGGAGGGGAAGCCAGGCAGGGCCGCGGAGGAGGGGCTTCTGTCCTCTGCAAGGGACAAGAGAACACACCCGTCCCCCCTCACGGCGTCCCCCCTCGTGCTGCTCTTTAAAAGATTTCTGTTCTCCCCTTCCAGAGCACTCCGAGCTCACGGAGCCGAAGCCTGACCTTGCTCCCCCATGGAACGCCCAATTCGGCCTCCCCCAGTAGCCAGAGACATCTCGCCCCCGCGCCCCCCTCCGTGGTCACCGTCACCCACCACAAGTCACCTGCTGCCGCCCGAAGATCCAAGAGTCAGTATTCTGGCCAGCTCCACGACGTCCGAGAGGTAGGCCGGGGCCGCTTGTGGCCGGCGCTGCGTGGGGGGGGGGGGTTCTGGGGGCGTGAAAGGGCCCTGGCTGCTCCTGGGAGATCCCCCCCCATTGTCCCCCCAGGGCACACAGCCGGCCCTCCGAAGGAGAAGCCGGCTCTGGGCCGGAGATGCAGTGCTCGTGCCCTTCGGGAAATGAGGGGCGACTTGCCTCCCTGGGGTCACAGCTCAGGAAGCCCCGCGTGTCCGGAGCCTCCCGGGGAGGGCAGGGCGGTCAGCCTTCAGTCACTGGCCTCGTACGTCGGCAGCCATCACCTTGCCGTCCCCCTCTCCGGGCCTCACGGCCCCCGCCGAGCCGGGGTTTCCTTGGTGGACCACTTAGACTCGGTGGCCTCCAAGGGCTTGATTTCCAGAGGGGAGATCAGTGAGATGATCCCAGCGGATGGCGCGGGGCTGGGTGGGACGCGGAGGAGGAGGGTCGGAAGAGGGGGCAGGCGAGAAAAGCAGAGCCTGCCACAGCAGGGTTGTCCTGAAGCCTCTTTGGGGCTTGGTAGGGGCAGCCCGATGGCTGGAGTCCAGAAGCCTCTCCCTCCTCCCAGCACCACCTGTTGTGGGCGGCCTGAGAGCTGCCCCGGGGGATCGAGAGCGAGTGACTCTGCGAGCCCCATTCTGTCTTCAGAGTTCTTTCATATTAGTGATACAGAGGGGGTTTTTGTCGATACCAACTAGCAGGTTTTCTTTTTAGAGAAGAAATATGAAATCTCCCAGCAATTCTTTCCTAGGCATGGATTGGGGACTGGATCCCTTTGGAAATAACTGGGGGCTGTCCCCAAAGGGGGGAGCAGGGGAGGGAGGGAGAGAGAGAGGGAGAAAGATGGAGAGAAATGGAGGAAGGGAGAGAGAGAGGGAAGAGGTGAGAGAGAGGGAGAAAGATGGGTAGATGGAGGAAAGGAAAGAGGGAAGGGAGAGGGAGAAAGATGGAGAGAAATGGAGGAAGGGAGAGAGAGAGGGAGAGAAATGGAGGAAGGGAGAGAGAGAGGGAAGGGGGAAGGAGAGAGAGAGGGAGAGAAAGAGGGAGAAAGATGGAGAGAAATGGAGGAAGGGAGAGAGTGGGAAGGGGGGAGAGAGAGAGAGAGAGGAAGATAGAAAAAGATGGAGAGATGGAGGAAGGGAGAGAGAGAGGGAAGGGGGAAGGAGAGAGAGAGGGAGAGAAAGAGGGAGAGAAATGGAGGAAGGGAGAGAGAGAGAGGGAGATAGAAAAAGATGGAGAGATGGAGGAAGAGAAAGAGAGAGGGAAGGGGGGAGGGAGAGAGGGAGAACGATGGAGACAGAAAGGCTTTGTAGATTTATTTGAACACTCATTTTGCTTCCTAGAGGGGTTCTATTTGTATTCCCAGAACTTAACATCTATCTCCAGTTTTTTGTGCATATTAAGTACCTAATAATTTCTTTTTCATTCAGTCATTCCTAACAACTTTGTTGTTGTTGATGAGTTATTTTTAATTTTGCGTCTTGATTCTTTGTGACCTAATTTGAGGTTCTTTTGCCAAAGATCCTGGCGTGGCTGGCCATTTCCTTCTCTGGCTCATTTTACAGATGAGGAAACTGAAGCCCGCAGGGTGAAGTGGCTTTTCCAGAATCACACCACTAGTAAGTGTCTGAGGGCAGATTTGAACTCAGATCTTGCTGACTTTGGGACTGGCTCTCTATTCCCTGGGCCGCCTAACTGCCCCCAAGTTTCAGTTCATATCTACTAGGGAGCTGTTATTGTCCCCATTTTACAGGAGAGCACACTGATGGTGGCTAGGGGCGTGAGTGGAAGTTTTTGGAAGACCTTCTTAGTAGATCTGCCTTACAGGCAGATGGGTGGGTGGCAGGGAGAGCGGTGCTCCCGTCCCCTGGGGGTGTTGAGGTAGGGACCAGGGTACCTGCGGGTCAGGGACGTGGGGGCTGGTATGCCTGCCAGGATTGGGGGGGCACCCAAGACCCTCGGGGCCCTCAGGTGCTGCCCTGACACCCATGCAGGGAGTCCCCTTTTTGGCTTGAGTTCCCAGCTTCAGCCCAAGGCACTTCGTGCTTCCTTGTTCTCCTGCCTGCCACCATTGGAATTAAAAACGCCGGCACAAACCTGGCAGCGGCGGTGCTGCCTCTGGGCTTCGGGCACGTTGGAGCCCTTCATTAGCAGCCACACAGCCCCAGCAGGCTCCCATTTAGCCTCTGAACTTTCTCTGTGTACAAGGCAGGACCCGGTGGGTCTTCTCTCCCTCTCCTGGCCTGGGCAGCTCTTCGTGCTGAAAACATCATTTAAAATGAAGTTAAATTTAAAGAAAAACCACCAGCATTTGGCTAAGTGTTGACGGTAACCAAAATTCAATTCAGCTAACCTTGATGGAGGACCTCCTGTGGGCCAGGAGATTGGGCCGACCTGGATGGTGAAGGCAGCCTCGGGGTTGGTCACATCCAGCCATGTGCAGGCTTTCGCTCCTGACCTTCAGGTAGGCTTCGGATGGACAGCTGGGGTAGAATCTTAGAGCCCGGGAGCAGGAAGGCACCTCAGCCACCATTTGGCCCACTTGGGCTCTTTTTAATTTAAAAATCCTTCTTTTCCACCCTCATCTTCCATCTTAGAATCAATATTGTGCATTGGTTCCAAGTCAGAAGAGCAGTAAGGGCTAGGAATGGGGGGTGAAGGGACTTGTCCTGGGTCACACAGCTAGGAAGTGTCTGAGGCTAGATTGGAACCCAGGACCTCACACCTCTGGGCCTGACTATCCACTGAGTTACCCAGCTGTATGCATGGTCAAAGGGTTCTTCACCATGGTTGTGCCATGGACTACTTTGGCAATCTGAGGCAGACTCTGGGCTCTTCTCCAAATAAATAAATAAAGTTTTTAAAGGAATAAAATAGAATTGCAAAAAATCCAGTTATTAAAATGTGAAAAAGAAAGCACCTCACCCAGAATGGATCCAGCTTGCTAGACGAGAGATCATCCGGCCTCTGTTGAGGCCTTCCTTCCTTCCTTCCTTCCTTCCTTCCTTCCTTCCTTCCTTCCTTCCTTCCTTCCTTCCTTCCTTCCTTCCTTCCTTCCTTCCTTCCTTCCTTCCTTCCTTCCTTCCTCCCTTCCTCCCTTCCTCCCTTCCTCCCTTCCTCCCTTCCTCCCTTCCTCCCTTCCTCCCTTCCTCCCTTCCTCCCTCCCTTCCTCCCTTCCTCCCTTCCTCCCTTCCTCCCTTCCTCCCTTCCTCCCTTCCTCCCTCCTCCTGTTCTTGTTTGACAAGGTCTCTTCTACAAAATGATTAATGTAGAAAAATGTTTTACCCACTTGCACATATCAGATTGCTCACCATCTCAGGGAGGGTTGGGAGAGGTGGGAAGGAGGGATGGTGGGAATTTAAAAAAATGTTAAAGATTGTTTTTCATGTAATTGGGGAAAATATTTTTGAAGAGATGAAAAGGAAAAACATCTGTGGCTCGCTAATATAATGGGCTACTGTTGTGTTATTGAGTGACAAAGTAAGAGGAATAGAAAGAAATCTTGAAAGCCCTTTATATAAAATATTACAAAGTGAAAAATTCATATCCTGAAGAAATGGGCAGATTCTAACTGCGAGTCTATAAGAGGAAAAGTCAACAAGAAGGAAAGGTAAAAGAATCCTGGGGAGGACTCAGAGTCTGGAAATGCATTGCAATTAATAAATTTAATCATAAAGACCTTTCACAGCAAGTTCAAGTTTACTGAATTATTTTGGTGTGCAGACTTGTGAGTAGTGGGTTTTTTTTTTTTTAAATCTTACCCGCCATCTTAGAATCAGTATTGATTATATCTAGTATTGCGATGTCGAGTTTGCTGTTTATTTCTGGATTTTCTGGTAGTCCAATTATTCTTAAATTGTCTCTTCTCCCTCTATTTTCCAAGTCTGTTACCTTGTCAGTGAGATATTTTATGTTCGCTTCTAATTTCTTGATCTTTTGGCTTTGCTTTATTGATTCTTGCTCTTTTACCTGCTCGTTGTCTTCCAGTTGCCTAATTCTGACCTTTAAAGCCTGGTTTTCCTTTTCAGTTTGGTCAAACTGGTTTTGTAGTTGCGTGAAATTCTTTTGCATCAATTCCCACTTTTCCTGCCAGAAGGCTTCCATCTTTTTGATCATTTTTGATTCAAATTCTTCAAAAGTTTGTGGAGAGTTTCCATTTCCTTTGGAAGGTTTTGGCGCATTTGCTTGTGTTTCCTCTTCTATCTCCTCTGTATTTTGTATTTTTGCTCCATAAAATGTGTCCAAAGTTGCCCCCTTCTTGTTTTTCCCGTTGTTTTGAGGCTTTTTTGCTTCTGTGCTGTTTGCCATCTCTATCTGAGTGAGGGGGGCTGGCTCTTCTGTCTGGTGTTCAGTGGCTTTAGCCCCAGGCAAATTGTCTGTCTTCCCCAGGAAGCCTGGAATTGCTGGTATTTCGGTGTTTCAGTGTTACTACTCTCCTCAGTTCCCTCCTGATGCTTCTCTGTTGCCTTACTTCTATGCTCTGCACCTGGCTTGACACTCTCAGATGTATTTCAATGCCTTTGCTGGCCAGAGGAGCCTGTACTCTGAGGGGGAGGGGCCCTGGCTTCCTGGAGCTCCAAGGGCTGGTGATAGGATTAACTTCAGACTGAGTATGCCCTGAGGCAGGGACCTTTGGTGACACTCAGATGGAAGGATCTGGTCAGGGGGCTACAGACCCCCCCCCCCCCATCTCTCTCTGTTTCCCTCCTGTCTGGGTGGCCCCTCGACTGGGCCAGGTTGTTTTCAGGATGTGGTCTTCAGCTCAGAGGCCCTTTTGCCAGCCCTGAGGGTTACTGTTGTTTCAGAGGACCCTGCACTCTGAGGGGGAGGGGCTGTGGCTTCCTGGAGCTCTGAGGGTTGGTGATAGGATTAACCTGGGACTGAGTATGCCCTGAGGCAGGGACCTTGGTGAGACTCAGATGGAAGGATCTGGTCAGGGGGCTACAGGCTCCTCCCCCACCCCCCACCCCATCTCTCTCTGTTTCCCTGCTGTCTGGGTGCCCCCACGACTGGGTCAGGTTGTTTTCAGGGGGCGGCCCTCAGAACAGCCGGCTCCCGAGGCCCTTTTGCCTGCTCTGAGGTTCCTGCTGCTGCCTCTCTCTGGGTTGGGGGGGATGGGTCCTGGGACCTTCCTTTTGCCTACCCCTTAGATCCCAGTGATCTCGGGTTCTGACTTTTGGGGGGCTGTACCTTTTGATCCAGGTCCAGGAGGAGTGTTTCCGGGGTCTATTCTTTTGTTTGTTTTGAATTCCGGTGCCCTAAGAGCATTCAGTTTGAGATCGGTAAGGAAGGGTTTCTGGAGCTCCGACCTTTAGCTTTGTCTAAGCTGCCATCTTGACCGGAAGTCCTTAGAATCAGTACTGAGTATTAGTTATAAGACAGAAGAGTAAGGGTGAGGCAACAGGGGTTAAGTGACTTGCCCAGGGTCACACAGCTAGGAAGTGCAGATTTGAATCTAGGTCCTCATGCCTCCAGGCCTAGCTTTTTATCCACTGAGCCCCCTAGCTGCTACCTATCATCTATCTTGTGTTTAGGACAAAGATCTGACCCTTGTATGATATTATACATTGTATGCATCTTATTGGGGGGTGGGTTCCAGAGGTTCTTGTATGGTCAGTGGATAAGGACAGACTTCTCTAAAGAAGACTCACATTGTCTTATCAGCCATATGAATGAATGAGTGCTCCGAGTCATCAGTGATTAAGAGAGGACCGGCATCAAAACAGTCCTAGTCTGAGCTGGGGAAAACAGTTGATATGAAAACGAAATATTAGCAATATGCATTTTTCTCCAAAAGCACTCTACTTCCATTAACTAATTTAATTTTCTGATCTGAGGCAGGCAGCCCACTCTTAGTATTCCCATCCCCCCCACCCCCCATCTCTTGATTTCAAAGAGTAAGATGCCATTGTGCTGGGTCCCATGGCTTCCCTTGCCAGGGCACAGTGTGTCAGACCTTGGATCCTCATCTCCTGCCCTGGCACCTTTGTTTTTCCCAGACTGCCTCCCTCCATAAAGGCACTGCAGAGGGAGGGGGTCAGGGAAGTGGACTCATTCCTCATGCGTAAGCTCAGTTAGCAGATCATCACATGAAAAAAAATTCAGCCTGGCTAGAATGGAAAGAACCATGTCTTAAAAGAATTCAGTGCCATTATGCTTGCTCCAAAAAACATTTATTAAAAGCTTAGTATTGCATTTCAATATAACAACTGGGTTTCCTAAGGAATGACTACTTGTATTTCAACTAATTTCAGAGCATCAAATATCTGAATGTTTTAGTCCTGCCCCCTAAGCTCGTATCAGAATTCTTTGCTCCTTCCTTCTCTGTTCCTGCCACTCACATGTAGCCAGAGGGTGAACAGCTCTCTTCTTGTTCTACTTTTTCTGCTTTGCATGATTTCATAAAGGTTTTTTCCAGATTCCTTTGCATTCTTCTTGCAAGTCAGTCTTTTTTTTCCCCCTTCCCCCAAACCCTTACTTTCTGTCTTAGAATCAATACTGTGTATTAGTTCCAAGGCAGAAGAGCAGTAAGGGCTAGGCAATGGGAGTTAAGTGACTTGCCCAAGGTCACACAGCATACATCTAGGAAGTGTCTGAGGTCAAATTTGAACCCAGGACCTTCTATCTCCAGGCCTGGGTCTCGATTCACTGAGTCATCTTGCTATCTCCACAATTCAGTCTTAATTGCATCATCATATTCCATTGCATTAATATATCACACTTTGTTTGATCTCCTCTGTTATTGTATAGTCAGATTGTCTCCACTGGAAAAAATAATTTTATTTGGGGACAGTTAGATGGCCTGGAGTCTGGGTTCAAATTTGACCCTAGCTGTGTGACCTAGGGTAAGTCATTTAACCTTAACTGCATAACCCTTAACTCTCTTCTGCCTTGGAACCCATATTTAGTGTCAATTCTAAGACAGAAGGTAAGGGTTTAAAAAAATAATATTCAAAAGCTGCTCTGAAAATGTTCAGAGATCATCATTTCCATAAAAAAGATGGTTATGAAGAATTGAGAGAGACAGTGGAAGATTTCTATGAACCAATGTCTGAAGCAAGCTTGATTAGTGATACAATACACATTTATGACGACAATGTAAACAGAAAGATCAAAACAGAACACGGCTTAACCCTGGGCAATTAGAATGATTCAGCTCATACAGGAATGTGTTGGGCTTGGTTTTGGACATTCTTTTTATAATATTTGGCTGGATAACTCATCCATTCCCATGGGTTCACTTGGCTGTCTCTGTAGAAAATACACAAATGGACTCTTGACCTCCAGTTTTGAATCTACAGCTGCCAGTTGGATGTCTCAAATTAGAAAACCCAGACACCTGATACTCAACATATCCAAAATGGAATTCAACATTATTCTCCCAAATTCTGTCCTCCCACACTTACCTATTACTGTAGAGAACACAACATTCTCCTCAACCTTCTGGCTCCCAACCCAGGAGCCATCCTGGAGTCTTCACTGTCACTCACTCCCTTATCCAATATGGTACCAAGGCCTGTCTATTTCACCACTGTAGCATCTCTTGTCAATTTCACCTTTAGCATCTCACATCAGTTTCACTTCTCCATCTCTCCTCTGACACTGTCCCCAGCCTGGTGTATTCCCTTCTCACCCCATGCTGGGACTATAGCCTGCTGCTAGGTTTTCCTGCCTGAAGGCTCTCCCCACTCCAGTCCATCATCCATTTAGCCACTACAGTGGTCCTCCTGATGCTTGGGTCTGATTGTGCCACCCCACCTGCTCAGTAAATCCCTGGCCTCCTCCTACCTTTCTGGGCTCCTTACATTTTATTCCTCTGTTTTTTCCTTTTTTTTAACAGTTGGTTGTTTTTTATAATGGGCATTTCCCCTCGATGCTTCCATCCCCCAACACTGAGTCCTTCTGTATAACAGAGAAAAACTCCCCAGGTAAAACAGCAGACAGAGTGTGGCAGCCTAAGTCCATTCTGTCCTCGTGCTGCCCTGAATAGCAGTCACCATTTAATGAGGCGCGAGCACCACGCTCAATTTTGGTGGTAGACACACTGGGAGAAATGAAGCAATCCGTGCCCTCAGGGAGCTTGTGTTCTCTCCTGGAACACCTCAGTCACCTCTCAGGAAAGTCTCTGAGGTATCTACTCATTACAACAAGGAGCTTCGATAAAGGAGAATCGGAATGTATTTAAGTTATTGAACCATGCAGATGGTGTTCATTGACTGAATATTGATTCATGGGGGGTGCCAGCAGTTCCTTCAAGTATGGCCCTTTCAATATATCTTCATAGTTATTCAGTAAATTAGTGAAAAAATTAGTGAAAAATTAGTGAAAAAGGATTCATTTGATCAGAAATCAGTTTACACTCTGCTTTTCAGATTTTTATTGATACCTTTTGTTTTTACATCCCCTTGATGTCCCCCGTTGCTCTTTCTTTCTTCCTCCTCTAATGAAACCATTCCTTATAGCAAAGTATTTTTTTTTGAAGAGGAAGAAAAAAAATCAGCAAAACTGAAACAGAGAAAAAAATCCAGAATGCTGTGTTCTCCACCCCAGACTCTCCTCGCCTCCATTTCCCCCTCTTGGCCTCTGCCACAGAGGTGGGAGAGACCAGCATCCTCTCATCATCTCCCTTCTTTGGGGCTGAGCTTGTGCATCCATCCTTTTCAGTGGTCTTGTGGTTATTGCCCTTCCGTTTCCATTTTGTAGTCGTTGTGTATGCTGTTCTCTAGGCCCTGCTTCGCGTAGGTTCACAGGAGACCGTGCCGTCCCTCCTTGTATTTGTAACACGTAGACTTGGCAGATTTCCATTATTAAATGTCCAGCCGTCTTTGAAAACGAGGAGTTATTCAATTAGCAGACACAGTGAGAGGCAATTAAATTAAACCATGTATCCTTTCTTGGATTAGTCAACAAAACAATGTGTAAGTGAGAGGGCCCAAAACCGCCCTTTAAATCCAAACATGCTAGTTAGGGAAGTGAATAATGACTGCTTGAAGACCAGGGCGAGTGCCTGAAATTCAGGGCCTTTTTTTTGCTTTTGGTTGAGGGTTTTCTCTGTGTTTCAGCTTCAGAAACTCATCAGGTCTCTGTAGCTTATATTTGGAATTTCAAATCCAACTTCAGACACTTATTGGCTGTGTGACCCTAGGCCGGTCACTTAACCTCTGCCTACCTGCATTACTTCATTGGTCAAAGAAAGGGTTTTGGCCTGAGGACTCTCCCAGTTCTGATCTGGTGTGCTTTGATTTTACATTTTTTTCCACCAGAAATACCCCCTTTTCTAGAGGAATCGCTATCTGGCCTCCAGGATATATAGAATGACTAATGTAGAAGAGGGGAATCTAATAGGACTCTAAATAGGCCTTTGTTTGCATTTTTGTGTTTTCAGAATGTCTGTGTATTTTTATTCTTGCAGCGGACTCTATGTTTCCATCTGTGGTCAGTTGTTTCTGTCCACCTCCTCGTGACCCCATTGGAGGTTCTCTTGGCAGAGATACAGAATAGTTGGCCATGTCCTCCTCCAGCTCATTTTTTGGACGAGGCACCGAGGCCAGCAGGGTTAAATGATTTGTCCGGGGTCACAGGGTGAAGAAGTTTCTGGGCCAGATTTGAACTCAGAAAGTCGAGCCGAGCCTTCCTGACTCCATGCCTCAGGCTCTGTGTACTCTGACGCCACCCGACTGCCCTCCTCCTTCTCTACTCGTAGATATTAAGGTGTTTGGTCTTTCCTGACGGTGATTTAGCATGGTGGGTCCCCCTATTCTAGCCCAGCAAGCATTTATTAAGCACCCATTGTTGTAAAAATGGAGAGTTGAACCTGGGACTCCATTTCCCAGGAGTCCTTGCTAGCTCCCAGAATGCCCTCTAATCTCACTGAGATTTCCACCTGGGCGAGGTCAAAATTGTCTATTTAACCTGCCTGTAAAGGCTACTCTCTTTCCTACTTCCGCTTTGGAGCACACACGGCTCTCCACCTAGCAGGCAAGATGTGTGTGGTCGTGAATAGGCTCTTTGGGCCTAGACACGTGCCTTTCTTACTTGTATTTTCTTTATATTTTAATCTTCAATAAACCTCTAAAATTATAATACTCCTTGCAGAGAGAAACTAATTTCTACCTGCCTCAGTTTCCCCCCCAAATTTTAACTCTTACACTGTATACTATTCAGTTCTGGTCTCAGATACTTCTAGCTGTGTGGCCCTGGACAGGTCACTTCACCCTGCTTGCCTCTGTTTCCTCATCTGTCAAATGAGCTGGAGAAGGACGTGGCCGACCCTTCCAGTATCTCCTGCCTGAAACGACCAAGCGGCCATAATAACCAAACTGTTAGCAAGTTCCAAGTCTGCCTCTTTGGTGCCGCCTTCCAGAGTTCTAGGGATGCCTCTGTGACCCGGGAGAGGACTCTGAGCATGTCCATGGCCTGCAGGGAGGAGGAGGAAGACCGGCAGCCGCACGCAGGGAGCAGCCTGTTTTCCTTCTGCTTAGGGCGGCCTGCGGGGCGCCCAGGCTCAGCTTTGGGGGCCGCCACCCTTGTGGGCTGAACTTGTGCCTCAATTTCATCCTCTAAAGACCTTTTGTTTGTTGTTTCAGAAGGCCGAAGGCCCTGGTTCAGATTCTGCGGAACCTCGTCCAGGCGTGTAGAACTTGGGGGACTCTTGAGCGCTTTTTATTCGAGGGAAGATTCTTTTTGTCCCCAGCAGCCCACATCCGTATTATCTCCCAGCGCAGGGCCTGTTCCACTGGGGCCCGGCAGAACCTGGTGGCCAGTGCGACGCGGGGCACACGGGTGGCAGCAGATGCCATCTCAGCCCCAGCCTGGAGGCATTCGCTGGGCTCGTATCCCAGCCTTACACCGTTTGGAGAAGTTTCTCCCTCCGTCCTAGCGGGTGGTTTTTTCCATCTTCCCCCCTAGTGCCAGCATTTCCATCCTGCCGCCCTCGGAGGCCGTGCCTGGCTGTGGGACCCAGGCTCCCCCCTGGCCTCGCCGCCGTCTCGTGCTGGCTGTGTCGGTGGGGCTCGGGGAGCCTTTATGACTTGGCTTTCTGCGTCTTCGAGATGCTTGTTATTTAGCGAGCAGGCTAATTTCATTACCTCGTCGGAGATCTGGTTGCTAAGGCAACTGGTTACTGGGTCGGATCCAGGAGAAGTAAACTGGAAACCCGATAAGATCTCAGAATCCTTAGGAACGTTGCCTGGTGTGCCCTCGCCTCTCCGCCGCCGCGCTCTCCCTCCCCATCTCTCCTCCATCCCGGGCCTCCTCCTGCCCCTGATTTATGGCCCTTTAAAATGTTTTCTCGACGCCTCTTGGTTTCTTCAGGCCACACTAATTTCCTGGTGTGTGTGTGCGTCTCCAGAACCTCATCTTGCAGCCAAGACAACGGTTAGGGAAGCCGGCTGGCGTGGCCGTGCCAGAGGAGGGAAGCGGCAGAAGCCCGACTCTCCCAGAGGAAATTGTTTCAGCATCTGCTTTCAGAGGTCAGATTGTTCCGAACTCAAGGCTCCAACTAACTGGCCCATCCCTTTATTACCCATCTTTGGGACTAGCCAGTCAATCCACCAACAGACATGTCTATGGGAAACCCTACTGTGCTCTGGGTATCGCGTGGCTCGTCAGAGGGCCTTTATTGAGGTCCTACTGTGTGCTGGGCATCAAGCCCTGCCTTGTGAATACAGAGAAAAGCCTGACTTTCTGGAGCCCGTAGTGTGATGGGGAGCATGCAAACAGCTGTATACAACAAGATGCAAAAGGGCGGGAGCCTTGGGGAAGGAGGGAACCCAATACTAAGACTACAACAGCCCCTACTTGGCTTAGATGACAGTGCAAGTATTTCCCAAGTGCCTCCTGGGTGTCTGCTGTGTGCCAGGTGCTGGCGATATACAGAGATACACAAATAAGACAATCCAGAGGGCAGCGGAGTGGCTCAATGGATAGAGAGCCAGACCTAGAGATATGGTTTCAAATCTGTCCTGAGATACTTCCTAGCTGTGTGACCCTGAGCAAGTCACTTTACCCCCAGTGTTTAGCCCTTAGCATCTTCTGTCTCACAACCAATACACAGCAGATGGAAGATGTAGCAAAGGAAAGTAGAAGCTACAATTGATTGACACATCTCAAGACTTAGAATTTCTCGTGAGCTGGCTGGGACAGAGACCTCCGGGCCAGACTCTCCCTGGAAACTGCACCTTCCCAACAGCTTAGAACTCTGTCCCTGCCAGCTCATGAGAGATTCTAAATCTTGAGACGTGTCAATCAAGTGTAGCTTCTACCTTCCCTTGCTACCAAGATAAGGGTTAGAGAAGAGACAAAAAGCAGTTCTTGCCCTCAAAAAGCTTATAATCTACAGGAACGAGTATATACACTAACAGTGGGACTTTGGGTCCCATGTGTGAAAGGAGGACAGGAGGGAAAGACAGATGTTGTAGGTATCTGCAACAACTTGATTCTCTCGTTACTGACCCTTCCTGAGAGCCAGGATGCTGTAACCAGAGGCTCTGAGGACCACATGTTGTTAGATGTTCCCTCTTGATGTACAGATAAAGTGAGGGGTCCATCCTTCTGGCCGTGACCCAGCATTCCTTCTCCTCCAAAGTGTACCATCAAAGCACGACCATTCTGAGAAATTTTATGGTAGACCTGCATCTCTTTCCTTGCCCAGGAGATTACCCTTTTGGGGGAAGAAATGGGCAGTTTATATTTCTTTCTTAGAGTAGTAGAGCAATGAGACCAATTCTTAGTAGCCCCCAATATTTCTCTTTGGCTCGGCCACATCTCTTGTGAGAGAGACAGAGGGACTTTTTTGCAGACAGTTTTGAAGGACTGAGATGGAATCATCTTGTGCCTGAGCTATAAGGTCCCAACATATAAATGTCCTACAGGACACTTTGGAAGAAACAGGAGACGTGTGGGATTTGGATTGTGAGGAAAGACTGTTCTGAGCTGATGCAGAGCGAGGGAAGATGGCAGTAGGTTTGAGGATGAGCACAGTGAGAACAGTTGGAGTCAAGCTTAATGCAGTGTAATTTTGGCTCCACCAAAGAAAGGAGGAAATGGACCTTCCTCATTTCCTTGAAGAGGTGAGGATTTTCGGGACCAAGACCTACCTCCTTTGATGTGGCATAGCTGGAAATGACTAGGGCAGAAATCTTGAAAGCATAAGTGAAACTCTTTGAAAAATTAGAGCTAGAAGAGACCTTTTAGTCCAGAAATTTTTCTCTTGTTTTTCTTTTCATTTTCCTGTCACAGATGCCTTTAGGCAGTCTGCATAAACCTAAGAATACCTTTTCAGAATAATGTTTTCTTGCCTACATTCATACTTGAAGAAAAAACTACATTTTACTTGGAGATTAAATTTCAGTTATTTAATTTCATAACTGCCAAGCACCATGCTGATATGCTAAATCCTGGAGATACAAATTAAAAAAAAACAAAACATTCCCTACTCTCAAGCAGCTTCCATTATATAATGGGGAGAAGACAACACAGAAAGGGAAACTAGGGGGCAGGTGGCAGCTGCTTTGGGGTACGATGCTTTGTAGAGTGGAGACCAAGCAGTTACAGATGGAAAACTGAGGGATTAATGAAAATTAAAATATAATTTTACCATACAAGTTCATGGATGCCTGGGACCTTCCATGTTAAAAACCCAGCCCTAGTACAATCCATTCATTTTGCAGATGAGGAGATAGAACTAGAGAGGGAAAGTGACTTATCCGATGTCATTTGCATATTAAGTGTCAGTATTTGAACCCCAGACCGATGATTAAGATCTCCTTCATTGTACTGTGCAGACCCTTTCCTGTTCTCTGCTGTCTTTTGATGTTGCTGTCATTTATCTTAACGTTGTTTATTTCACTCTGCATCAGTTCCCATCAAGTCTTAAGTTTCTCTGAATTCTTCATTTCTACTTCTTTTTGTGATACACAGCTATTTCTTTATAGTTATATATATACACACTATAGTTTGGTCAGTCATTTCTCTTATTGATGGGTGTCCTACTTTATTTCCATTTAGAAATAATGTTTAAAAAGCAAACAAACTAGAAAACTCAGTTCAATTACAGATGTCACTAACTTACTGTCAGTGTTCCAGGCTTGCGCCTGGGGACTATAGCTCTGAGCTGTCCAGATATACCTTTATTTAGTAAAGAAGAGAGTTGTTATATGTGATTTAGAGACTGGTCATGGTGGATGAATATGTACAAGAGTGAGCAACTCTGCTTGTCAGGTATCTCAGACTTTCCCCTCTACCCTTTCTGTCCTGTAACATTCACACCAGGTTAGGATGGTATTGCAGGAAGTAATCTGTTCTCATCTCCCCCCCACCTCCCCATTCATCTATTCTGTCTCTGTCTCTTCCTCCTCCTTCCCTCTCTCTTTTCCTCCATTCCTTTCCCCCAGGCTATTCCAGACAAGAAATTTGTCTATTTCTGCTTCATCACAGGAGACAAAATTTGGAGCTGTAGGTGGAAGTTACCAGGAATTAAGTTTAGGGTTGATGCCAGGAGACAGTTCCTAACTAGGAAAGTTATCCCCAGGCGAACTAGGCTGTCTGTAAAGGGTTGAGTTCCCTCTTCAGGAGGGACTTCAGGAAGAGGCTGGCCATTTGTTAGGGCTGTTGCAATCAGATCCTGATGAACCCCTCCCCTGACCCTGAGATCCTGCTGTATTCATTTTCAGATTTGTGTTTGGCCAGTTCTGTGAGGATCTGCTACACTGAGCAATGCTGGGTGGTTTGTCCATTAGCTGTGGCCATCCTGTTTGAGAACTTCTGAAAAAAGGAGAGTCTGCGGAGGATCCTGGACCCCAGAAGCCCGCTAGACCCATCCCATGGTTTTACACAGGAGGAGGCTTAGAGAGATTTACATGACTGGTCTGGAGCTATATTGGAAGTAAATGGCAGAACTGGGGTTTGAACCTTAAAAAAAAAAAGAAAGAAAGAATGCTTGGGAAACCCTTGACTCAATTCCTGGCACATAGTAGGGGCTTAACAAAAGCTCATTCCCCCCTCCCCATTCCCCATTGCTGGTTAAAGGGCCTCTGAGAGCATGTTCTCTGATTTGGGAGCCCCCTGCCTCTTCTGTATGCCAAGGACTCCCTTTTCTTAGACCGCAGAGACATTGGGAACCAAAAGGCTGCCCTTCGTCCTACCTTGGGCAAGTAATGTTCCCATGAGGAAAGAGAGGGAAATAATTCAATAGATGGTCAAATTTAGGGGGTGTTTTTCTTGGGTGTGTCCTTAGCTCTCACCAGGATAACTCCTTTTTTTTTTAATCCCTTCCTTCCCTCTTAGAATCAATAAAAAGCATTGGCTCCAGGCCGTGGAACAGTAAGGGCTAGGCAATGGTCACACAGCTAGGAAGTACCTCCAGGCCTGGCTCTCCATCCACTGAGTCACCTGCTTCCCCCCGGGATAACTTCTTGAAAGATAAAAATGAAGGGTCTGCTTTTGACCCAGAGAAGGGCTGTGAACTTTCATTCAGACAGGACAGGCTCATGATGGTGCTTTCCTTGCTTGGAGCCCCACAGCGGCAGGACAGTCTGCCCAGAAATCTTTTGGTTCTGCCCCTTTTCTTCAAGGAAGGCCAAGTGCCAGAAAGAACAGCCCCCTTTGTTTGGAAGTGAGTTGGCATAAGCCATTTCAATAGTTTTCAGAGCTGGGCCCACCGCATTCTGCCAGGCATCCCTAGTGGGGCTTGTCTGGTCTGGCCTGGGCTGGACAGAGAGCGTTTGGGCCCCTTTCGCAGCTGTGTCTCTTGGGGGGCTTCCTGTCAGTGGCATCACAGAGAGAGACACGTGGTCCAAAGACCTATGGAAGATTGTCGCCCTCTGAGTGCATCTGCTCCGGTGGCTTCCATGATCATCTCTAGCAGATGATTACTGCCCCCACATATTTCAGGGGTCCTCCCGGGTCCTCATCCTCAGCCGTCTGCTGGCTGGAGCCCCATCTCGGATGTCCTCTAAGCATGTCAGAGTTGATGAATCGAGAGCACAACCTCCCCAAAACTTAGCAAAGTCTGTCTGAGACTTAAAAAAAAAAAGGCATCCTCGTCTCTTTCTTTTTTATTAGGAGAGATTTTGGGGGGTGAGGAGCAGGGTCTAGTGTTTAGAGCCAAGGAACAGTCTGTTCTAGTGTTAGAAATTACACGTTTATTTTGCAGCAAAAATGTTTTGTTGTGCAATAAGGTCGTGATGGTATTTTTATAAAAGAATGTTTATATTTGGGCTCCAAATGGAAGTGAATTGGCTTCTTTCCCTTGCTCCCTTCTCCCTGAAATGTTCCGATGCCTTTGGATCTAAAACAGCTGGTTTGTGAAACAGCCATCTAGGGAATCCTTCACCATATGGCTGAGGTTTCAAGGATAAAGCAAATTCCAGCAAACCCATCTTCTGCCTCGCAGATGAGCTCTGTGCACCATATGGCTTTCAGGCACAGAGGGCCACTTGTCTCAGGTTGGGACCGGCTGATCAGATTTGAAGACTGCAAACCTGTTTTTCTGAAAAGACAGTTTATGTAGCATTCATTTAATGGGGGACTTTTTAGGTTTTTATTGGGCAAGGATCCCCAGGTGACCAATGAAGATCTTTAGGTGTCTGAAATCTAGCGTGGTCTTAACCTCTGTGCCTCCCCCCTGCCCTGGACACTACTCGAGGCAATCCTGGACATCCACTGTAGGAGGGTCCAAGGTGGGTCTCCTACCTGTAGGCATGCACGGTATCATCCTAATTCTACGGAACTGGAGCCTTCCTGTGGAAGAGGAAATGACTTCTGGTCTTTGGTCCCCAGACCTTCACCCCCAGGCTCTTGGATACTGATTCACTTTCGTTTTTAGTTTATATGTGTAGTCCTGTGGCATTTTTTCCCCATATGTGTACAGAATACACAGCTCGATGTTTGATTTTTGTGATGAATATTATTTAAATTTTTTATGATTATTTTCATGTTGTGGTCATTTTCCCTGTCCTGCCCCCAATAAGGGACCCTTTTGTCTATCTGGTGAATGAACTCTAGGGTCCCCTGATCATCACTACTGTTTAACACTGTGTTAGGAATGTTCACTAGAGCAATAAGGGAAGAAGAAACTGAAGGAATTCAAATAGGTAGTGATCACTCTCTGTAGATGATATGATGATGTGTGTATAGAGAACCCTAGAAAATCAACCAAAAAACTAATAAAAACAATGAACAGCTTTAGCAAAATTGCAGAATATAAAATAAACCCACACAAATCATCAGCATTTCTATTTTACTGCCAACAAAGTCCAGTAGCAAGAGATAGAAAGAGAAATTTCATTTAAAATAAATATAGACAACATGAAATACCTGGGAGTCAATTTACCAAATAAACCCAGTAAGTATACGTATACAAATACAAAATGTTTTTCACACAAATAAAATCAGACCTAAACAATTTTGGAAAAATGTTAATTGCTCATGGATAGGCTGAGCCAGTATAATAAAAATGACAATTCTGTTTAGGTTGATTTACCTATTCAGTGCTATGTCAATCAAACTACCCCAAAATTATAAAGGTAGAGAAAATAATAAAATTCATCCGGAGGAGCAAAAGGTCAAGAATATCAAGGGAATTAATGGAAAGAAAATGAAGGAAGGAGGCCTAGCCATACCAGAAGTACAACTCTTATTATAAAGCAGTATTCATTAAACAATCAGGTACTAACTAAGATATAGAGAAATGCATTGATGGAATAGGTTAGGTTTCCAACATATAGTAGTTAATAATAATCTTAGTAATCTAGTGTTCAATAAGCCTGGAGGTCCAAAGTTTTTTTGGGGAAAACTCACTATTTGACACAAACTGCTGGGAAAATTGGAAAATAGTATGGAATAGTCCAACATCTCATGCCATATACCTCCTTCTGTCACTACCTTTGTGACTTTGTATTGTCACTTTAGCGTCTTGGACCTCAGCTTCCTCAATTGTAAAATGAAAGGGTTGGCTCTGTTTTCATCAGTCATTTCTCCTTTTGGGCACCAACTAAGTGGTGCCAAAGATAGAATGCTACACATGGAGTCATGGAAACCTGAATTTAAACCTAACCTCAGATACTTATTATTTGTGTGTGGCCTGAACAAGGCTCTTAACCTCTTTCTACCTTGGTTTCAAAATGGCACCCACCTCCCAATTGTGAGTCCCCAGTTTGTGAATATCAAATGAGATAATCTCTAAAGTGCTTCTCATAGTGAGTGACATAAAGGAGGTACCTGAGTGCTCATCCTCTTCCCCTACTTCTCCCTGTAGAGGATTCATTTAGCAGACACAGAACTATCTTTCTTTTAGATATCTCCTCATTGCCTTTTCCAAGCTTCCCAAATCCCATTTCATTTTGTATCCATTTCTCAGCTATCTGTATCACTCTGGATAAATGGACCCTGCAGAGAGCTACAGCCTCATTTTGTTTTCCATCAAATCTTTTGTGGGAGGAATGAAAAAAATTCCCATTTGAACTTTTCTCACTTCTGTTCTTACCCCTTCTGAGGAATAGTAAAATTCTTGAAAGGGGAGCAGAGGGAGCAAAGAGGGGTCTGGACCAGCTCACCATTATCTTTGGCATTACCATGTCTTGGCCATGGTCTTCAGTGGGCAATCTCTTTGGTTCCCTTCCCACAGGTGTGGGTCAGTTCACATAAATGTACTTCTACTTACGGATCCTGGGCCCGGGGGATGCCTGCTTTGGCCCCTCTCCTGCCATTGGTGGAGTGTCATAAAGAAAAATCCCATTGGCCAAGGGCCATCCATCATCAGGGACAAGACAAGCCTCTGCACCGATGCTGCATTTCCCCAAAAGGACATTTATGCACAGGGTTGGGGAAATGGACTGTATGAATAAGTGTATCTGGCTAGGATATTTATGGAAGTGTTTATATGCAGTACAGCTATTTTTAGAGTTGTTGTTTGTACCCTGGGTTGGGAATTGTAAATACGAGAGGTCTCTTTATTTTGCATTTTAAAAGCATTTCCCTTAATGTCAGATGTCAGAGGCAGCCAGGTGGCACATAGATAGAGCCCTGGGTATGGAGTCAGAAAGCCCTGAGTTCAAATCTAACCTTAGACACTAGCAGTGTGGTCTCAGGGAAAGCCATTTAACTGCTGTCTGTCTCAGCTTCCTCATTTGTAAAACGAGGATCATAAGAATAACCTCTGCCTCCCCGAGTTGTTGAGGAGAGCCAATATTTGTAAAGTGCAAACCTTAGGGAGTGATATTAATATGATCTCCTAGTAGGTGGTAGGTAGCTAGCGGAGTGCTTAGCTACACATCAGGAAGGTCTCAATTCGACTCTTACCTTGGAGATTTGGGGGAATTGTTCACTACACCCTATACATGTTCTCTAGCTATTGACCCATGGCAGTCACTTAATGGGTGTCCTAAGACTTGGCCATTACTAGACTAAGTCATTGGCTGGTAGACGAAGTCACTGCATCATTTGCTCCTTAGAACAGAGGCGCCTTGTGAGCAGGGATGGTTTCATTCTTTGTACCTGTATTTTCTGGGTCAAATTCAGTGTAGGTGCTAAAAAATGCTTTTGGGCTGATGATTAAACCAGCCACAGAAAGATCAGGTTTTCCCCATCCTTGATTATTGTCACTCACGTTTCTGATAAGTCATTTTATTTTTTGAGAAACTATCCGTAGCCTTTAGGAAATTGAAGTAAGCATTAATGATGATGATGATGATGATGATGATAACATTTACATATTGCCTTAAGGTTTTGCAAAGCACTTTACAGAGATCTCATTTGATCCTTATCACCACTGAGAGAGATAAGTACAATTTTCAAACCTCATTTTTCAGTTTAGGAAACTGAGGCAGGCCACTGTTAAGTGACTTGTTCAGGGTCACACAGGCTGAATTTGAACTTAGGTCCTCCTGATTCCAGAGCATCACATGAAGGGGGATTTTTCCAAGAGAGCATCTTATCCAGGACCTTTTTTGGGCAGAAAAAGAAAAAAAAATAGGTATTTTACTCACAAATGATGTTGGCTTGAGCTCTCTCAGCCATTGTCTTCTGTCTTTAGTCTTCTCCTTGGATGTTGACTTTGACCTTTTCTATGACTAGTCCCATATTGGAAGGGAGAAGGTAAAATTTCGAAGTCCAATCAAATTCTCCAGGCCTTAGCCCAGTGCATAGCATCACTGTGGTCCCTCTCACGGTTGTGGGTTCTGAATGCTGTATCAATTCAGACAGCTAGCCTCCACAGGGCCCTAGATCTTAATAAATGAATAAATATTGAATGAATGAGATTCTCAAGTCAACTCCAAAGTACAACTATGTTTATTACCAAAACGTAAGTTACTGGCCCAGATTCAGCCTTCCCGTGGGGTTTCTTAGGTCCATCTGTCTCCCACGGGCGCATCACTGTTTCACATCCTCCTCCTTTCTCGGAAGGGGCTCAGGTTCTGTTGTCCTTTTGGGTGGTTCTGTTCCCCACTGTGGTTGGGCACCGTGAGTGACTGGACTCCCTGCCTATTACAACTGTGGACCAGTCACTCAGCAAACATTTATTAGGGCCTCGGATTGTCCTAGGAAATCATGGCGGTGTTTATGTACTGTGTGTCATCTTTTTGACTGGAGTGACTTGTGCCTTTGTTGAAATTTGGCCCTGTTGGAAAGGGCTTCCCCAGCCCCCCAAATGCTGTGGACATGTTGTGGGAAGGGTTGTTCGTGTCATCGATTCTCACTGTCAAAGCCACATTCTACAAAACAAATCATTTCCTTTAGGGGGAAGGGGGTGGGGTGGGGGGGATTCTGGTCTTTAGCAAGTAGAACGTCTGTTTTGGCCAACACAGAACTCCTGCATGCCTTGCCTGCGATTGCTTTCTCTCTCTGACAGGCATTAACAGAGTGAGCGGCCTGCGTTCTGCCTTTAAAGTCCAGCAGCACAGTGTGGAGGCACCAGAGTGACAGCTGGGGATGTCTGCCCTGGGGCAGGTCCCTAGTGGGGCATCTTGGAGGCTCCAGGCTCCCCTCCAAAAGAGGGGAGCAGAGAGATGGCATGATTTGGCCAATAGCTGTATGTGTTTGGTGCCTCTTGTTCACTTTCTTTGTCCCACCATATTGGTTGCTGCCTCCTAAGGCTTCCAACCACCATCTTTTTTTTTTAAACCTTTACTTTCCATCTTAGAAATAATACTGTGTATTAATAGAGGCCAATAATAGGCAATAAAGTCAATAATTTAAAGTTATCACAATGAAGTAGAAGAAATAATGGATTTCAAGGCAGAGGACCTCGATTCAGATCCTAATTCTGTAATCATTTTTTTAAACCCTTCCCTTCCATCTTAGAATCAATATTAAGTATTGGTTCCAAGGCAGAAGAGAGGTAAGGACTAGGCAATGGGGTTAAGTGACTTGCCCAGGGTCCCATGGCTAGGAAATGGCCGAAGTCAAATTTGAACCCAGGACCATTGGGTTTTTCTGACGCTGTGCTCCCTGCCATCCTTTTTAAGGGACATGCCCAGAGTCCTTCAGCCAGTCAGGAGCAGGACCAAGCTTGAGCACAATTTCACTGGCCACAGTGACCTCCAGTTACAGCAATCTTTGCTCGCCCATTTGTCCAGGCCTGGAACAACAGAGATGAGGGGTCATTGACATTGGGGAATGACCACTGGGAGAATCTGTGGCCTGCCCCCGAGGACAGCGACATCAGCAGAGCTGGCTGGTGCTGGGAATGTCTTGGTTCATTGTTGATCTCTTTTCCATTGTAAACAGATTTCAGAGAGCCGGGCTGGCTGAAAAGCCCTGGTTCTGATGTTCAGCAGAGACTTAATTCAGCTCGTTCATCCATTGAGGCGTCAGACCGCTGCAAAGCCACTTTGGTATGCACTATTTATTGAGTTGGGAGATAGAATATTCTTTCTATCATCCATCATTCTCCTCCATGCTCCAGGGAAGAGGAAAGCCCTCCCCAAGTCCTCTCGGATCCTACCTTGTTCTTCATGTCGGCCCTTTTCCAAACCTTCTTCCTCACTCTGTACACAGTGTGGAGGAATGGCCAGAGGGCCCCTGGCTCTTGCCCTCAGTTTATTCATCTGTAAAATGAGGGAGTTTAAGGAGAGGGTCTTGGTCTGGATCTAAGGCCCTGGCAGCCTCCTCTACGTCTGTCTCCTCCTTTTTGTTCCCACTATTTATACCCCACTTGGAACCTCATGAAGAGTGAGGGTGAAGGCCATGGCTTCATTATGTTTGTACCTTCCCCTGAGTCTAGTACAGTGAGTGAATCCCCTGTAAGGGAATTCTATTGTCCAGTCATTTCAGTACTGTTTGACATTTTTGTCATCCATTTTGAGGTTTTCATGGCAGAGGTCAGCTATTTCTTATTCCTGCCTGTTTGATAGATGGAGAAACTGAGGCAAGCAGAGCAAAGTGACTTGCCCAGGGTCACCTAGCTAGTAAGTGTCTGAGGGTGGATTTTAACCCCTCTATTGCCTCCATTCCCACTACTCCCTGGCTACCTGGAGTGACTCCCCGTGTTGACCGGTGATGCCTACTGTCCCTTCAGCTGAGACACCCTTCCATGCCCCATGGCAGGGCCAGTTCTGCTGCTCCCAGCTCCTTCCTGGTGCCACTTTTCCTCATTGAGGCAGGCAGGGTTTGGTAGAGATGCCTCAAGGAACAGCCTCTCTGCTCTACACGGTGGCCAGATGGGAACCTTTCCTGGGCTGAGCCCTGCCTCCTCTTCCTCTGTTTCTTCCTCTCTAGGATAAGGCCTTCGAGAGACGTCCAGCTATAGGGGGTGCATAATGGTGTTGTGTTTGTGTAATAGAATTCCAAGGTGCAGTTAAGCCCAGAGTCGACCGTTGCAGATTCTCTCCTAATCCCCCAAGGGATTAGCTCCATTAGGAGCTGTTTCTTGACTGACTCAGAGGTCCAATCTGTGAAATATCTCTTTGGTGAAGTAATAGTAGTTGTGCTTTTTAAAAAACTTTTCCCTTCCATCTTAGAATCCCTTCTCAGTACTGGTTCCAAGGCAGAAGAGTGCTCAGGGCTAGGCTATAGGGGTGAGGTGACTTGCCCAAGGTCACCCGGCTAGCAAGTGTCTGAGGCCAAATTGGAACCCCCCCATTTTTAGGCTTGGATCCCCATCCATGGAGCCACCCAGCTGCCCTGCCACCATGCCCCAACATGAAAAATGTCCATCTTATAGTCATTAGTTAACTCAAATATGCGATCACCCCCTATTTGTACCCACCAGGCTTTAAGAGAGCAGCCTCTGAGAATTGTAGAGTTGTGAATAAGAGCCTGATGCTTTTAGAGCCGGAAAGGACCCCAAATGCATTCCTGTAATGCTTGGGCTGAAGATGTTCCCAGCAGCTTTAAATAGCTTAACAGAAAAATGCCCTTGTGCAGCCGAGAGAGAGAGAGACGCTCCATTGGAGACCCTCGCCGAGCATGGGATGAGGGTCGGTGGTCCGGATAAACCTGTGCCCAACGGCTCTTGGGGTATGATTGAGGCCCCCTGAAAAGCTGTTTGGAAAGTCTTATTTTCCGGCCAAAGCAATCCATTGGAAGCTTCAGTGGCCAGTCTGGGAGTCCATTTTCCTAAGGCTTCACAACGACAATTCTCAAGATGCTTCCAATTTGCTCATCAGCACAGAACTTGAAAAGCATTGAGCCAAGTTAAGCCGGGGGTTTGGAAGCAGTGAGGCTCGCGTATGCAGGAGGGATTCTTCCCCCTCTAACGAGAGAAAGCCACCATCGAGAGGTGAGGTAGCAGAAAGGAAGGCCCACTTTCTCCCAGAGATATATATATCTACACGCCCCCCTCCCAGGTTTAAGTCTTTATTTCTTTTTTCTATCATTCAGGCTTCTGAGTTTTTTAAACATACGTCCTTTTTTCTCTTAAAGTATCTTCCTAGATAGTCGTTTAAGATGTCTTGAAAAATCCATACGTCTAAAGACCCAAACTCAACCTGCTAAGAGATGGCTAACATGAGGATAAATGCATGAATAAGGGGAAGGAAGGGCCATAAGTGTTACACATGAATAATTGGAAGATGGAGTTCATAGTCTGTAGCCTCATTATCACAGCCCAGGGGAACCCATGGGCCATTTGGATAGACCCATTCATTTTACAGTTTGGGAAACTGAGGCCCAGAAAATTTAAGTCACTCACCCAAGGTTACACAAGTCTTAGGCTTTTGAGATGGAATTTGAACCCAGGGCCTTGGACTCCCAATGACTGCTGTTCTTTCCATTGAATCCATTTTCAATTGAATGAGTGTCATTCTGTAGTTCAAGACTCTGTGACTCCGGCCCAGGCTTTTAGCATCGCTGGGCCTCCCCTTTGTAGAAGTCACCGAGAATTGATTAAGCACTTGCTAGTGCCAGGCTCTGCGCTTGATGCCAGGGATGCAGAGACAAAAGTAAACCGTCTGTGCCCTCGAGAAGCTGCCGTTCTCTTGAGGGAGAGAGATCGTCCAGAAGATGAATGCCCTAGCCTGTTTGTAGGAGCAGGTGTTCTAAGGGGGCTTTGGAGCCTGGAAGACGCCGATTCTAGTCCTCCTGTGGACTCCTGGGGCGGTCACTCTCCCTGAGACTTAAAGTGTCCTCTGCAGGAGCGGGAGCCTCTTATCCCAGGCCATCCCCAATAAATCAGAACCCACAAAAATTAAAATCTGATGTTGATTCAGAGCATTTTAATTTTCCAATAAGGACCGGTCATTGGGATGGACCTGTGGGGAAGAAGCTTCGGGCACCTTGCCCAGATTATTCCCCAGAAATGAGTTACCTGATCTTGTGCAACTGGACAGAAGAGGACACCTAAAATGTCTAGTGAGAGCCAGTCTTCCTTCCCTGCGTCTGGCTAGGAGGCAGCTGTGGGGTGTGGGAGACGGCACAGAGTTGTGGCAGGGGTGCAGGCAGACACAGGCAGGAATTCACCAAAGGGCTATGGAGTGGGTACCGTGGAGGGCATCTGGGTAGAGACGGATGCCAATATGCCCTCCCTCATCCCTGCAGCCACTTCCGGTCTGATTCTCCCAGGGGGTGTCCCCCACCCCCAAAAGGCCTTTTGTTCCAGCCCTCCCTGGGGTTTTCCTGAGCAGAGACTTGGAGGGAGAGAGGTCTCAGGCCGGGGGTGACGGACCCATTGCCAGGTAGGCGATGCAATGCCCAGGATGCTTCTCAAGATGGTACATTAAAAGAATGTTTGTAATGGAAAGAAATACTAAGTTTTAGTTATAGGGGAGGGAAGAATAATCGAGATACCATCATTTTTCTGCCTTCCGAGTGCAGGGATTCCCTGGAATCATCCCCAGGCCCTTTGGGGTTCAGGGGTTCCTTCTCCCAAGCTGCTCGAGGAGCCCCCTGGGTGGGGGAGGGAGCAGCATCTAAGCTATACTTTGTGCTGGTTTTTTGTAAGATCCCCTGTGAGCAGCTCCCTCCTTTAGAGCAGAGGATGGGATGAGCCCCAGCTTCCGCTTTCTTCCTGCTGGGGGGGGGGGGGGGGCAAGAGTCTGACCTCTGCTGCCTACATGAGGGGGGAGAGAAGTAGGGAATGGAGGCGGATGGACTCGCATGCAGCCCCGAGTCCTCCTGGGAACGTGGGGAATGGACAGGATGCAGGACACTCGGGAGGTGGTCGTTGGGTTTTAGACCGTCTGACGGGCTCCCTTCGTCCAGGCTCGGTGTCCGACGTGCCTCCTTCCCTCATGTCTTTCTGGGGGTGGGAGGCTGGCTCAGACCCTTCTCTGGGCTTTGGGAAGCTCCCCAGTCTTGGAGCCGCAAAGGAGCGGCCCCCTGGTTGGGCAGGAAGCCTTCCCTCCTGCGGGAGCTCCTCCTCCCTCTCCTGCCTTTCTCCTCTAGGCTCATTGGAATTCTATGAAGTCATAAAGTCGTCCCTTTCAGTTCTCTCACTCTCAGCAGGCGGGAAAGAGCGTGAATCCCGGAGCCGTGGGAAAATGGTCTACGTAGATAACTTAACTTAAAAAAGGAAAGATAAATAAATACCAGGACTCTGATCTTTCAGGCGGTTAGGGGTGGTCATCGGGTGGCCTCAGAATAACTAGTCTTGGCAGAGAAAAAGTCCTCCAGGGGGCAGTGCGTCGGCCCCGCGGAGAGAGCGCCGATTCTGGAGGATCTGAGTTCATATTCAGCCTTGGATCCCGAGAAAGTCACTTACCCCCGTTTACCTTTAAAAAAGGGGGGGAGGAGGAAAAGATGCCTCCAGGAGGACATGGACCAAGAGTCCTCGGTGCCGGGGGACCCCAGAACAGAGCGGCCAGTCCTGGAAGCCTCCATGTCCTCCCCTCTTCTGTGGGCTCTGGCAGCTCTGAGCCCCGTCCCTATGTTCCAGCTGCATTTGCTTCCCTGGACTGAGGAGCCAAGCTCGTGTCTCAGGCAGGAAAATGACCGCCGCTGCCATCTTCCCTGGCGAATTGCCAACGCCTCGTGTCCTGCCTCGGGGCTGATTCATGGTTCATAGACTGTGGGAGTCTCAAACACTCCCGCCTCTCCGTGGAGACCCTTCTGGGCTCTTGTCACAGCCAGCGGCTAAGGGAGAAGAGGAGACCCCCAAAGAGGCGTAGATGGACCTGGCGACAAGCTTTTCAGCACGGATTCCTGAAGCCAGGCGTCCTTCCTTTCCCTTTCCTCCTTGTGTTCCTGCCCCATGTGGGATGGGGTCCCAACGGAGCAAGGAAATGCCCACGTCTCTCTTTACCTCCCATCCAAGCCAGGATGGTCTGTGTGGCCTTGGGCTAGTCACTTAAGCCCTGGGAGCCTCGGCTTCCTCATCTTTTTTTCCTTACACCCATATCTTCCATCTTAGAATCAGTCCTGTGTCGTGGCTCCAAGGCAGAAGAGAGCATAAGGGTTAGGTAGTAGGGGTCAAGTGACTTATCCAGGGTCACCCAGATAGGAAGTGTCTGAGGCCAGGACCTCCATGGAGCCACCCAGCTAACCCCGGTGTCCTTGTCTTAAAGTTGACTCTATGGTCTCTTCTGTTCAACACCTTGACTGGTGGTCTAACAGCGTCCTACTGTGGGAGGATGCTCACATCTTCCTCGAGCTGCCTCGTCCGTTGTCAGGGAGCTTCCCCTTGGGCGGAGCCGAGCTCCATCGCTATCCTGTCTACCCCTTCCGGACCCTCAGGGTCAAGCCGAACCAGCGTCATCTTTGTTGGACATGGTTGCCCTGCTGCTGGGCTCTGCATTGCTGCCTTCCCTGGGAAAAGGGGAGACACCCACAGCTTGAAAGGAAATAATCCCCGAACCCAACATGCAAACATTGGATGCCTCAAGATAGGATGGACAAGAATGGCCAATCCCAGACTAGGGAGGGAGACTCTGGGCAGCCTGTCATTAGCGTCAGCCTCTACATCATCATTTTCATCATTGCCGTCATTGTCATCATCATCGCCATCATCATTGATGTCATTGTCCGCATCCTCATCATTGACATCATTATCATCGTCATCAGTGACGTCATTGTCATCATTGCCGTTGTCACCATCACTGACATCATTGTCGTCATTGTCATCAACAGTGATGTCCTTGTCATCATTGCCATTGTCATCATCATCATTGACATCATTATCATCATCATCAGTGACGTCATTGTCATCATTGCTGTTGTCACCATCGCTGACATCATTGTCAACAGTGACGTCATTATCATCAGTGCCATTGTTGTCATCATCATCATGTCAGTGACATCATTGTCATTGTCGCTGTTGTCATCATCATTGACGTCATTGTCATCATCATCAGTGACATTGTTGTCATTATCGCTGCTGTTGTTATTTCACCATCATTGTCAATCCCATCAACATTTACTAGGCCTCTGCTCTGAGAGGCGGATGCTGCTCTAAGTGCTGCCCTTGAGGACTTTGTATCCTGCTGGACATGGGGGCAGATGCTGTTGATCTAGTCAAAAAGCAAAAGTGCACAAATGGGCTTTTCTCTTCCCAAGAAAGCTGCCCCAACATGGCTTTCCAAACAGTCAGGATTTAAACAAGAAAACAAATTCAGTGGCATGTGATTATTTAATTAATTTAATTATTTAATCACTTGGCCAATTGTGCTGGTTCCAGGAATAAAAAGAGACAGGAATCGCGGTGGAATTCTTTGCAGGAAAAGAGAGGCTCTCGTGGCCTGTTTTCCTTTGGTTTTCTGTCATTTCTGTAGGGACCACCTGCAGCTCCTATAGAGTTTATCTGTGGGTGGTGACCTGAGAAGGAGAATGGAGGCTAGAGGAATATGGATGTGAGATAGATAAGGCAGTCCAGGAATAACCCCTGGGGAGTTAGTGAAAGATAACAGAGTGGAGAAATTGTAAGTATGAGGACAAGAGGAGCTGCGTGGAGCACAGGACTCCGGGACACCCCTCATGGACCAGATGGTCAAGAGATTAAGGGGCGATGTGCAGGGCAGCTGCGCTGCGGAAGTCAGTCAGACACGAGGAACATCATAGGCCACAGCAAGATCTAGATTGTAAGAGGCAAGAGGGAGAGCAAACGCTGTGAGAGCAAGAGGTGTAAGAGAAGAGGAGGCTCGCACATGTTCCCCAGCCTTTACTGGGGACCTTAGGAACTCAGGGGGAGGTCATTAGCGAATACGTGACATGATATAGGCTTACCTTGGTAGCATTGACAGTGGCGGAATCACAGAGGAGGAGATTAATCCAACCCGCACTGCCCAGGAATTGGCTAGTCCTTTGGATTGTCCCTTCCATGCAATGAACATTAAGTGAGCTGACCATGTGTATGAATATGCAGGATACACTATCAGTACATCAGCCACACTTCCAAGATGCTAAGATGCCTGGTGTGCTACCCTGTACAAAGGGGCGAGTTTTTAGAAATAGATCTCAGGACAGAGGGAGGGAGCTATGTGCCTCAATGGATAGAGAGCGGTCTGGAGAGGGGACATCCTGCCTTATACCTGTCCTGTGACACTCCCTTGCTGGGTGACCCTGGGCATGTCACTTAGCTCCCCGTCTCCATCTCTCGTGCCTTTTCCCTGGCTGTCCCGGATGCCTGGAATTTTCTCCTCTTCCGTCTCCCTGTCTTGGCTCTCCGGCGTCCTTCCTTCTGTGGGATGCCTCAGGACGCCCTAGAGCCTCCCCACTGACTGTCCCCAGTTTTTCCTGCCCATCCTTTGTTCAGGCAGGTTCTTGGCGCTTGTCTCCCCGGTTAGACTGGGAGCTCCTTGAAGGTACTTTTTGCCTTTCTCTGGATGCCCGGAGCACACAGTAGGTGCTTGAGCCAGGTGAGTCTGACGCTTGGCCAAGTCACTTCGCCATCCCCCTTTTAAACTCTCCCAGGAAGTTTGGCCTTACAGGTCCTCCGAGGCACCATCCCTGGGGTCATGATTGCTCGCTAAGTGACTTCCCAGCTCCCCTGCATTAGGGATGAGGGGACCGAGAGGCTGAGTGTGGCCACAGGGCAGTGAGGCTCTGCAGGGGGATTTGCACTCGAGTCCTCTGGATTCGGAGTCCTCAGGGGGTTCAGAAGTCAGACTGACCACTCCACACAGGCTGGTGAGAAGGCTGGGGTAGGCATGTTGCGAGGGCAGGATGGCATCAGGCTGGCCACCTCCTTTTCTTGTGGACATCCCTGGGTGCCTCTTCTGTGGCTGGTTCAGCCTCTTGGGCCTCGGCAATTACCCAGTGTCCTCACCGGCCCCCTTTGGCCCTGTTCAAGGAAGGGTGGAGCTTCTGTCCGGAAGTGTGGATGCTGCTGTGGGCCCAAATTCTATCATCCAGGGGACCTCGGGTGAGCCACTTAACTTTGTGAAGCCTCAGTTTCCTTTTATGAAAATGGGTGAATGGGACCAGCCAGTGTCCAGTGAAAAGGTTTTTCTCCTTTGCTCCTGGTGAGGGAGGTCTTAGAGCAGAAAGACTGCTAGATTGGACATTGGACCACCTGGACCATCCCTGCTTTCATTTCAGCCTTTTATGGGACTTTGGGCAAGTCATGCCAGGCCTCTGGAGGAAAATGGGTGGGTGGGTGGATGGGTGGGGGGAGTCACTGGAAGGATCTCTGAGATCTCTTCTCACTCCGGGACCCATGACTGGAACCGGTGTTTGTTGAGGGTCAACAGTCCTTCATTTGAATTTTATGACAATAGAAACATCCTTGTGTGATGCAGAGATTAGGAGAAGGGATGGTGATGATGGAGAGAAAGAGGGAATGGGCTTGAGGTAGTGCAGAGATCTTTCTTCTCCTCCCTTCCTTCTGGGGGGAGAGAGCCAAGTCCTGTCTCCTTGAAAAGAAAGTATGTCTCCTCAGAGAATGTTTCTGGGAGATGGAGGACAGAGACTAGAGGGGGAGGCCTTACTGAGATGACAAGATGCCCCCTTCTGAGGAGGAGCCTTGAGAGGTAAGATAATTTATCTATGCCTCTGCTTCCCCTGGGGACACCAACTGTCAGTCCCTTCCAGGATCTTAGGGCTACCCAGCTGCCAAGGAGAGTTGTCAATTCCCTGGGCCAGGCAATCTTGAATCCCTGAGATTTAGAAGTCAACTCCCTTTTGGGGAGAGGTGTGACCCTCCCCAAATCCTTAATCCCCTTAACTAGGTTGGTTAGAGACTGGCCCAGACTCAGTCTTGAATAACAGTTGATTTATTGGGGTTCAAACAGGGAAGAAGTGTCAAAGGTATCAAGTAGGAAATTGGGTAAACAGGGAAGCCCTACGTTTACCCCTCTGGCAGATTGGCTCTTCCAAGTCTAGGAGTTCAAGGCTGCTCAGTCTTGATCCCTCTTTCTTGCCAACTGCTTGCTAGTCCCTACTCTGAAGCTGACTAAAACTTGAATATAGGAGTCCAGGGACAGTTAAGGGGGAGAGAGACAAAGGGAAATCCTTGGAAAGGATCTGGGGATGGCTGTCTTCAAAAAGTCCCAATTCACAGTCCCACTGAGGACTTTAGACTGTTGTCATGAAGATTTTGGTTGGAGGTATTCAGGGGTTCAGAAAGGACAGTAGATCTTCCAAGAAACAGGTTTCTCCTGAACTTCTGGGCATCCACCTCTTTCCTCTCCTTCCCCAGGCCAGAAGTAAGTTGTCTGTTGAATTTCCAGCCTCTGTTCCTTCCTTAGAACTCTCAGTTTTTTCTTCCCCTTCCCTCACTCTTCTTTCAGTGGTTCCCTTTAAGAGATGACTTCTTGTCCATGTAAAATCTCCCTTCTCTTATCTTACACTTGTGAAAAATTGTCAGTCCCTGGCACATGTTTTTCATTTCTGGTCTCTTTGCCTCACTCCCCCCCAACTTTTAACTGCCCCCCCCCCAACTCAGCCACCAACTCCCAAGCCCAGGAAATGCTTAATAAATGCTTATTGACTGCCCATGGGTAGATGAGTGGCCAAAGGTTGTGAATGGACATTTCTCAGTGGAGAAGCAGACGTTGCCACTAGCTCAGTGAACAGAATGTTCTGAATCTCTAGGAATAAGAGAAAGGGGGGTGCCTCAGCCCTGGGTTACCTCCACCATCTGCTGAGTTTGCTCCTTTGCTACTGAATGGCACTGGGCTTGCTGGACCCTCTCCAGAATGATGTTATTTCATCTCAAACTGTGTGGAAATGTTTTTATTCCTCCTTGGTTGATTCTATCAGACCCTCTGCTGGATGGTTCCAAATGGCTCTCCTCAAGCCCTTGCAGTCATTCTTCTCTTTTTCTTAGTAGAGGGCATCCATTTTTACTTTATTGAGAGAATGAAGGCCATCCATTGTGAATTTCTTCTTCTTGACTTCAGCCTTCAAAATACCAGAATCTTCCCTCATTTTTTCCTCCTTTGCATCTGCCTCTGAGGATGAAATGACCCTTAGTCATGGCCAAGCCTCTCTGCTTGTGTCCTTGATCCTAGCCCCTTCTGCCTCTGGGAACTTCCTTTTTTAGTCATTATTTTCTGTATCAATCTTCAATTTCCTCCCCTCCCTCCTGTCCCTGACTCTTTCCCTGCAAGCTTAGTTTTCCCCCTTAAAAGAAACTGTTGATTGGACCTTGTCCTTACCTTAAGCTATGACCCTCTCTGTCCTGAACCTGTCCTCTACACCAATGTTGTCTTGAACACTCCCTCCTCCCCTCCCTCCCTCCCTCCTCTCTTTTCTCCCTCCCTTCCTTGTCTTGAACACCCTTATCTTCATCTCTTAGAATCCTTTGCCTTCTTTAAAGCTTAGCTTCAGGGGCTATCTCTTATGCAAAGCTCCCTCTTCCTCCTCTCCTCTCCCCTCCAATTTTGTCCATGGCTATCAGGGAAATAGCTGCTAAATACAACTCTCAAATGGCCTGTCTTCAGTCGGGACAGCATCCACCAACTCTTCCAGTGTAATTTTGATGTTTTCGTCTTCCTTGGCCCCAGGTGTCCCTGACTCCCTCCCTAATTATCTAGTAGGGAATCCCGTCTAAGGAGTCTTTTCCCCCTCCCCCCTGTCCCAGAACAAAGTTCAATCCATTAGTGGGAAGTAAGGTCTGCCATTATGAGGGCTTGGCTATCCTTCTCCTTTGCTTTCCTCCCTCCCTCCCTCCCCTTCCCTCCCTCCTTCCTCCCTTCCTTCCTCCCTTCCTTCCTCCCTTCCTTCCTTCCTTCCTTCCTTCCTTCCTTCCTTCCTTCCTTCCTTCCTTCCTTCCTTCCTTCCTTCCTTCCTTCCTTCCTTCCTTCCTTCCTTCCTTCCTTCCTTCCTTCCTTCCTTCCTTCCTTCCTTCCTTCCTTCCTTCCTTCCTTCCTTCCTTCCTTCCTTCCTTCCTTCCTTCTTCCTTCCCTCCCTTCCTCCCTTCCTCCCTTCCTCCCTTCCTTCCTCCCTCCCTCCCTCCCTCCCTCCCTCCCTTCCTTCCTTCCTTCCTTCCTTCCTCCCTCCCTCCCTCCCTCCCTCCCTCCCTCCCTCCCTCCCTCCCTCCCTCCCTCCCTCCCTTCCTTCCTCCCTTCCTCCCTTCCTCCCTTCCTCCCTCCCTCCCTCCCTCCCTCCATTGAATTCTGTCTTCAGGGATCCATGCCCCATTGGGTGGCTGTTTCCCAGAGTCAGCTGAGGTACCATGTTTTCACCAAGTAATCGGCGTTCTGTCTTTCCATTGATTTTGCTATCTTGGGCCTCACTTTGGACTGTCACAGAAGAGGAATGAGCCTTTTAACGCTTGACCCTGGGGGGCAGAACGGGGGAGTAGCAGGCTGAAGTTACAGGGAGACAGATTTAGGCTTCTCAGCAATTAGAGCTGTCTGTCCCAAGGGGGGAATGTGCGCTTCCTATCTCTGAAGTAATGATCAGAGTGACCAACTGAGGCTGGCTAGGAGGCTCAGGGGCAGGATTTCTGGTTGAGAGCAGATTTTGCCAGGACCTGGAAGATACAGTAGATGCTCAATAAATGCACGGGGACTTCACTCGACTCCTGAGAACTGATGACTTGGAATATCTCGTGGCAGCCTCGTGAGCTGGGTCAGTTTGTTGCTTGTGCCCCTTGCCGCCCACACTGGCAGATTCTGGGACTTTGTGTGGCCTTAGTCATTGGTCTTCAGGTTTCCCATGCCAAGTCTTGGTGCCAGGTTTGGATGAGGGCCCGCCTTGGGATGCAGGACTAAGGAGTGGCAGACTTTTGGGGAATCAAACTTCCTTGAAATTGAGGTTTCCTCTCAAGGACTCGATGTCCCCCAATTAGTCAAAATAAGGATCACATCATGATGGTTTCTCCCTTTTCCACCATGTCTTCTGAGACAGGTTTTCTTGGGAAGGTTTTACAAAGAAGCTGCCTTTGCACAGACTGTCCAGCAGCTTTCTCCGTGGTGATTGACCCTTGTCTAGCCTCATTGAGCTCTCAACAGGAGCATGACCCATAGTGTTGCTTCCTGTCTGTGTGAAAGAATAGATGTATGTACACCGCCATGAGGAGCCTCCCGGGGTCTGGGGTCTTGGGGTGTTCCCTCCCTCCTCCCTGACCGGCCCCTGCCCTTGTGGGTCCTGTTGGGCAGCCAGGTCAATGGAAACTGCACCCCGGAGAAACACGGCCCTGAGCAGCGTCGTCCCACGTGAAGTCTGTTGGTCATCAGTGAGTATGAACGTTGAATAACCTTCCATCACTGGAAGGGAGCCTGTCGCATTCCGTAAACTAGATTTGGTCCCAGTACCCCGGGGTGTCGGCTGCATGACTTTAATGAAGGCTCTGTGATTTCACTCACGTGGGGAGCTCCCTGGAGGGAGCGTCCCTTTCCTTAGGCAGATTGCTGCCCATATGTGACAATACAACTCCAAGGGAATCGCTGGCATCAAAGAGAAGTTAATTAGTTGGTGTAGGATCACATAGCAGAGCCACAATTTGAACCCAGGAATTTCTGATCCTGAATCAAACGTTCTTTCCATTGAAAGGTATTGTCTTCCTAGCCCATCTCACGTCCTTATCTGAGGCGCCAGGGTGTTGGTAGAGACAGACACATGGCACAAGGAGTGCCTTGAGGGAGACAGAACAGGTTAGAGCCCTGACTGGGCTAGGAGTCAGGAAGGCCCGCGTTCAAATCCTGCCTCAGACATTTCTCTCAGATTCCACTTTGTTATTGCAAAAAGGAGAATAAAATAGCCCTTCTTCCCAGGGTTATTGGGAGGCTTCCATGGATCATTTTGGCACGGCTCTTGGTGAGCTTAAAGCTTTGTACTAGTGCTCATGGCTGTGGCTGTCTGGCTCATGACTGTGTTGTATGGTAGGACAGATGCCTCATGGCCCCTCTTGTGCCCTCCATGCGTTCAGCAGCCACTTGCCTTGCTCCTTCCCAGCTCTGGTTTGTGGCCCCAGCTAGGACAGCGTTGGAGGCTGCTGTGGTCGCCAACCTCCCAGGCTGGCCCTAACCTAGTGTTGTTGTTTTCTGACCTGTTGGCAGATGATGAGCCAAGTGAAGGGCAGCAGAAAACCCTCGTACAAGCCATTGAGGCCTTGCCGGGCTCCGGCCCCCTCACGGCCTTGGACCAAGACCTGCTACTCCTCAAAGCTACCTCGGCGGCCACCCTCAGCTGCCTCGGAGAGTGCCTGAGCCTGCTTCAGCAGAGCTTACACCAGGTGGGCCAGTATAGCCACAGGACAGGGCCCTTCAGGTAAGCCCGCGACCCCCTCCTCCTTCTGTAGCCCAGGGCTGGGCCTGCCCTCCCTCTCCCTGGTGGACCCCAAGCTTTGGGGCCTCAGCACCCCTGGCCCTCCTGAGTGCCGGGCGTGAGGTGGGGTCACAGGAGGGGTGCCTGGCAGCCTTGCTCTGGGCTCTCTCTCCCTCTTAGTGACCCACAGATTGCCCCAGCCCAAGAATAGTGTTCATGGAACTTGGCTCAGTTTTTGATGGGGAGTCGATGCTACATTTTGGGCTCTCTGTTCCTTCCCACTGGGGTACGAGCGGAGGGGGAGAGAGGCAGAGAAGACTGCGATGGACCATCTGTGCCCCTCTGCCTTAGCTTCCCTTCCTTTGAACTGACGGTTTCTGGGGTCTCCCACGAGACTTGGGCTAGCAGGGCTCGGACCTCTGGGGGACCCTCTGGAGTTTTATCACCCCTTTGGGTCATGGCATCCAGGTGGTAGAGCTGGGGGAGTCTGGGTCTCTCAGAGATAGATAAAGACCCTGACGCCAGAGGGGTGCAGAGCCTGCCCGTTCCCAGGGCCTGATCAAGACTTGAACTCAGGACCTCTTGATTCCAGGTTCAGCAGTGCTTTAGCCTGCGAGCTAGCGGGCCCAGAATCAGAGAGGTGCCACCCTGAAGCTCCACGAGGCTCCCTGCGAGCGTTGCGCAGTGACTTAGACAGCCACACACCGTCCTGTCAGGGTTGTCCTGATTTAGCTTACTCTGCTCAGTGCTCCCCCATTCTGTTTAAGGGGGTTCAGGCAGAGGCTTCCTCATGATGACTCGGGGTTCCAGGTGCTTCCTGATGGGGCCTGCAGGCCTGGCGGGCTCGTGATTTCATTCAGCCCTCACAACTTTCTCTAATGGAGGGACTGTTAGGGGGAAACCGAGGCAGGGAGGCATTCAGGGCTGTGCCCAAGGCCACAAGTTAGTGCTGGAGGCAGGATTTGAATTCGGGTCTTCCTGCCTCCAAGTCCAATTAGAATGACTTCTGTGCCTGTAGGAGGACCCGGATGTCCAGTGTGCTTGTGATAGGACACTTCAGCGTTGCTCCTTCCCCCTCATTTTCCCCACCAGTAACGAGCATTTATTAAGCGCCAGCAGGCAGGATGGCCTAGTGGACAGAGGGCCAGTCTTGGCCTCAGGAACCCTCGGCGCGCAGTGCCAGTTAAGCGAGGGGGCAGAGACTTTGCATACCGGTGAAGCCCGGGGTCTGGCCTTTGGCGGGGGAGGGCAGGGGACGGCGTGGCGCTCCCTGGGTTCAGATCCTGCTAGGACGGTACTGGCCGTGTGAACAAGGCCCGGGGGGGGAGCTTTCTCTCATCTTCACTTTTCTCTCTTTCAAAATGGCGGAAAGGAGCCCCGAGGTGCCCCCCATCCCCTGCCCCAGCGTCTCGCTGAAAGCCTCTAACCGTTGGCGTCTCTCTGTCTGTGCTTCCAGTTTATCACAGAATAACTGAATCCCCGCATTTCAGAGTCGGAAGGGATCTCAGTGGCCACCCCGACCATGATGCCTCTGTCCAGCAGGCCCGACCCGGCGGCCAGCCTTGGCTCGAAGACCTCCAGTGACGGGGAGCTCACTACCTCCCGATGGCCAGCCTGTGCATTCATTCCACTTGGGGACAGCCGGGAGGGTTAGGAAAGCTTTTCCTGAACTCATGTCTGGGTTTACTTCTTTGCACCTTTCTTATGGCCTCTCGATCTGCTCTCGGGGGGTGTCCAGCCAGGACGAGCCTCGGCCCCGGGATGCCCTCTGGAGTCTTCTCCGGCAGGCCGGACAGCCCCGGTGCGGAAGGCCAGAGAACAGATGGGGTTTTTTTAAAGTCAGTCAACAGATATTTTGCACCTCCTGTGTCTGACCCCATTTTCTATGACCGATAACATCTACAAGACCGTAAGAAGCCTGAGTCCGCGTGTTGTCTGTTTATTGGCACTCGTAGCCTTCCTAGGGGGACGCCCTCCATTCCACTTTGCCCTTGTCAGAGGCCGTGGCGCCGTCCCGTGTTGTCCGCCCCCCTCCCCCCTTCTTGGGGCCCTTCTTCCTGCCCCAGCACCTCGCCCCAGCCCTAGCGGGGAGCCCCGCAGCGCCGACACCAAGGAAAGAGCTCTAAGAAGAGCCTCGTTTTCTCCTTGTGGAGGCCAGACTTGCCCAGCTTGACTGTGATCGTGGGAATGGGTTTCCTAACGTGTTCTCTGTGGGAGGCCGCCGGCCTTGGCCGGGGTCCCTGCGCCCACGACCCTCCCTCCCTGCCGCCGTGGCTTCCCCCAGCTCTCCGTCCTGTTTGTGGACGAGGAAGCCGGAGGATGGGGCTGGGAATGGTGCCCTCAGTCAGGTCCGGAGAAGGCTCAGCCTCGGGCCTCTCCCTTATCCCCCCGCCCAGTACACAAGGGTGGAATCTCCCTTTTCTGGTAAAAACTGGCCCATGACCCCCTTGTAGGAAGACCTCCTGGCCCAGCGGCCCTTTGTCCGGGCCTCCTGACCTGCCTTCTTCCTCTTCCTCCCCCACGTGCCTGCTGGTTCTCCTCTTCCTCTTCTTGTCCTCCTTGGTCCCTGCTTGGGCGCCATCTTTCTCTTCCTGCTCTGCTCTGTCGCCTGTCGGGGCTCGTCTGGGCCTCTGGCTTCCGCGTCACCCCGCGTGAAGGCTCTTCAGCCCCCTGAGCCCCGCTTGGCCCCTCCGACCCAACATGCCCCCCCCCCCCCCCGACCGAAGGGACCCTCCTTCCCCCCTTGGCCGGCCTCCTTTCCTGGCGTTGTGGCGGCGGCGGCCCGTTTGAGTCGAATCTTCAGCCATTTCTGGCTGGTCCTTCTTCCTTGCCCTTCAGGCCTAACCTCTGCCCTCTCCGACTGTGGAAGCCTCCTCTTTGCGGCCCTCCTTCCTTCAGGTCTGGAGGAGGGGACCCGGGCTCATCGCCGCTGACTTTCTCCCTTCTAACTCTCTGGGACTCGACTCCTTCCTGATGTGGGGTCTAATCACGGGAGCTCAAGCCCCCATTTTCTGGCATTCCAGGCCAGCCTCGTCTGCCCCCTGGACCCCACGTGTGCCCCTCCCCCCTCCTTCCTGGTTCCTCCGCCCTTCCTCCCCCTCTGCCCTTCTGGCACCATTTCCTCCCTCCGTCGTCCCTCCTATCGGCCTTCCCGGCAGCCACGTCTGGGAGAGGGTCGTCGGCTCTTCATGGGGACGCCGAGCTCGAGGAGCGCGTTGGCGGGACTCAGACGCCAGAGCCTTCTGCAGAGCCGAAGGGAGCCGGCGAGGCTGCGGAGCTTCTTCTTTGGGGAAAGA